>NW_010298823.1:0-47811 GCF_000700745.2 Antrostomus carolinensis | reverse complement strand
ATTCTATGATTCTATGATTCTATGATCTTAATGCTTGAAGAATGGACTATGGTGATGGTATCTTTATACAGAATGGAAATATTTGTAAAACATCATTTTATTTACTATAATGACAGGTTTCCTTAAAGGAGGTTCTTAAACAACTAGAAGAACAGAAGAAAAGTCTCCAGAATCAGCTAAAAGACTATGAACTTAGACTGGAACAAGAAACAAAGGTCTGTAATAATTGTATGCCTCTGATCTATAAAAGCCATTATGTTGTCTGACAAACAGACAATGTGTGTGGAACACACAATAGAATAGTTCCACAAAAGATGTAAAAAATATGGGGAAAAGCTCTGCTGCATATTTGTTTCTTCCTGTATAATTCAACTTTTAAAATATTTTGCTTACTGGTGGCCTATCTCCCTTATTTTGTATGTAGGCTTACCACAAAGCTAATGATGAGCGGCGCATGTGCCTTTCAGAGATCTTACAGGTAAGAAAAAAACCTGTGTGCCTCAGTAACTTTTGAAAATCATTTTGCTTGCTTAATATAGCAACAGCATCTGTTAATGCCATTACGTCAAAGTCTTTATCGCTTCATTACAAAAGCTGTTTTTAAAAACTTTTAAGAGCTAGAAATTGAAAGATTGCTACAGTTTATTTATTTCTAAATACTTTTTTTTTTTTTTGCTTTTGTATCAGCTGAAGTTTCATTGTTCCCAAGGATAGTCAAAATGCCCTTAACTGAGAAAGCTGAAGTAATTTTCTGGTACTTGCTTGCCCATCCATTAGTCACAAGACTGATAATGAGTTTAATGTTTCAGTTGAAAAGAACAAAACCAAATTATTAGCAGTAGTGACACCCACCTTAAGTAGCAATTCCTCTTTTTCATATTTCCTCTTTTTTCTTTTAAAGACAAACTAGTCATCCAGCTCAGAATGACAATGCAGCACATATTTCAATTAAATTTATAAGATAGCTTGTTTTTGTGAAATCAGAGGTTAAACTTTATTGCTGCAAATTATGTAATATATAAAAGTTGATACTACAAACTGGAGGAACCTGTGAAGATTTCTAGTATTTCTTATTCTGAAAGAGCTCTTAATTCCTGAATAATGTAGAAGTAGATAGCTTAGTGTGATACCCAGGAATAACTGTCACTGAATCCCTGTCATAGCTAGCTAAGTGGGGTAAAAGGCTGTAATTAGTAGTATTTCCATGTGTTTGCACAGTGGGCAACTGATTCTCTTACATGGTTCATTGCTGCTTAGGGAAATTTGAAAGAATTTCTTAAACTAACTTTCCAGCATGAAACCAAGAAAAAGCCCAGGAAATGTCCATGATAACTGTTAATATCTTTTGCACTAACAGTGAAAGAGGGAACTGCTGGAGGAAGAAGGTAGGAAATAAAGTATGATTTTATTACTGAACATGCTAGCAGAGGAGTGCCCATGGTCAGCTGCCCAGAAAAACACTTAAACATGCATAAAACTTTATTTGAAGTGGGGTATATACACTGGCATGTTGCTTAAATGGGGCATTGGGCACTGCGATTTTGCCACTAATACTCAAGGTAGTTAGTGCATTATATTTTCAGTAATCAATTATTTGCCCCCGTGATTTCAGAATCGTATGAGAGCAAAATAATAATCTTCAGATTAATATCCCTGTGTTTAGTTCTCTGAATTTTAAACAGCCAGTTTAAAGTAGTTGTAGAGGGATCCTCTGTAATCTGTGGAGACAGAGGCATGTCTAAGGTGCAAACCATCACACCTGTTTTAGATTGAGATGAAATTAATTTCCCGAGGATTTATGAAATGAAATTTTTTTGTTGTTGTTGTTTGTCTTGTCTGGATCCATAAAGATATACTCTGTTTTAAAATAAATTAAAGATTTCACAAACTTGAGAACTCATGCTAGAGGTACCGATGGTTTATGGTGCATTGTAAACGTGGAAGCTCAGTACAAACCCTTGTCTTATGAGCAGTGAGACATGCTTCTTTTCAGTGCCCAATTTTTTTCTTGAAAGTGCAAGTTGTTTTCACACATGCTACAAAATGTAATGTTGTAATGTAATATGTAATGTAATGTAATAATCCAGACCTTGAGCCTTGTTTAGGTAGCCCCAAAATCTAGCTCTAGGCTTTCAAAAAGTCTTCACTGCCCTGGTGTAGCCAATGCATCCTGTATCATGATTATCATATATTTATCACATGTTCCTGATGGATCTGTTGACAAGGGCTGAGAAAATTCCATTCACTTACATTAGACACCCAAGTGTGCCCAGCAGCTAGACAAGCCCTAAACCTTCTGTGTTTTCTGTCCATGGTGTAGCTGTCCCTCTGCCATGTAGTTTCAGTAAAGGAAACTTGCTGGATGAGCCAGCAAGTGCTGGATGAGGAGAGAACCCAGTGAGCTAAGGAACAGGAGAACCAACTGATTTAATCATGCTCAGATTCTGTTAAATGCAATATCAAGGGTAACAACTGTGGATTTTTTCAGTATGTCCAGTAATGTAGACTTCCAGAATATTTAAGATTTCCATGTGTTAAATTTTTTAAAGTAGTCACGTTCTCAATTAATGGTTTAATCATTCAGAAGTACAACTAAGTCACTATAATTTGTTTTGTTTCCCATTCAGGGAAATATGTTAGAAATATAATGCTTCTTCATTGAAAAAGTGGAGTTATAGGCAATATGACCAAAAATATGCTGATTGAAATTACATATTCTCTAATTGTCCAGCTTAATAAATAATGATATTTTTACACAGCAAGGGATTTTGGCATGTGCTGAATTCCCCAAATCAACAAGACATCAGTATAATATGTGCTTGGAGTACTTTCATAAGACCATATTGGGTCAAAAATAGTTTGAAAAAATTTTACTTCTTTAACTATGATTGTGGTTAGAATTTAACCTGTGTAAAAATTTGGCTATTACAGGCCTCAACTACACTTAAAATTGTTAAAAGGCAAAGACCAGATGCTCTGACAGGCAAGGGAGAAAACCAGAATCTGAGGTAAGTTTCCTTTATATTCCCTCTGTTTTCTGGTTTATTATTTTTTGCTAAGTACTATGTTTTGACTATTGCAACTCTGTTCATGGTGAATATTACTGAGCATAATCACACAGAATCACAGAATGTTGGGGATTGGAAGGGACCTCAAAAGATCATCTAGTCCAATCCCCCTGCCGGAGCAGGAACATAAACGAAATTACACAGGAAGGCGTCCAGGCGGGTTTTGAATGTCTCCAGAGAAGGAGACTCCACCACCTCTCTGGGCAGCCTGTTCCAGTGCTCTGTCACCCTCACTGTAAAGAAAGTGTTAATCTTAACATAATTTTTGATACTGCTTTTCAGTCAGTTTTATTCAATACTAAGTATGTTGCAGTATTGAAAATA
Source organism: Antrostomus carolinensis (assembly GCF_000700745.2). NCBI lineage: Eukaryota > Metazoa > Chordata > Aves > Caprimulgiformes > Caprimulgidae > Antrostomus > Antrostomus carolinensis. Next base: position 44,419 of record NW_010298823.1, on the reverse strand, counting down.
CATATATTTAAGTGGCCTTTTTGAAATCTTACAATACTTCTGATGTTCTTCCTTTTCAACCTATGTTTCAAATATTACTGCATAATTGAGAGCAACAAGTATGCCCTTTAGTCCATTAAGAGTAATTCAATTAAATAATGCCTTGCTTGGCCTTTTTTAGCTAACAGAGATTGTAAAGCTTTTTGTGGATGATAATGTGAGTGATTTTAGATGACAACATATAAAGGCTTCATTGTTTAACAGATTTCTGTTTAGTTATATGGGTTAGAAATTTAAATTTGAAAAGAACCTACCTGCTGTGAGCTGTATAGAAATAAAATGAGTTTCTGATTGTAGTGCTTGTGAGAAAGCTTGAAATTGGAGGAGATTTATTTTTAAATTGAACTGAAAATGTTAAGAATATACAGTATGAAGAATATAGGGGAATCACATTAAAAGTGTGTTGGACGCAGGATCCTGCCTCCAGTGGCCATAAGAGATGCCTACAAAAGTGTGTTAACAGGCAGATATAATATTTGCTTTTGAAACTCTCCCAAATACTTTATATTTGGAGACTTCCTGAGCAAGTATGATTTCTGTGTATTTAGTATCTCACAGTAAATACTCTTCCATGAACCCACTTACCTATATTACTAAAATGAACATACACAATACATATTTGGAACATTGGAAAACGTAATGAGTAAATTATAAGCATGAAATTATGTAGATGTATTTGCTTACCAGCTTTATTCTTTCATTCTGTGCAAGTACAGAATCACAGGATTTCATAAATCGAAACAGTGGATCTTCATGCTCCAGGAAAGCATATTAGTAGAATATGAATTAATATAGTACAATATAAATTAAAGTCTATAACTGAAGTTTCTCAATACAGAAAAAGCACTGTATGGGTCTGAGGTACCCCATATAGCTAGTGTGTTGCTTCTGGCCCCAGTGATGTTTAACATAGCTCATGTGGAGAAGGTCAGGAAGCTAGAACTGGGAGAATTCACTGTCTTTGCTGGCAGATTAAATATCATCAGCCAGATATTGAGATTTGCTGAGGGTTAGCACTGATCTGTAATTGTGTTGGGGTTTTTTTATAATTTATTTTAGTAGACCATTATTTACCCTGAAATTATATGACAGCATATTTTTGTAATTTTCTTTATATCAAATGAAAGAAAATAAAGTGTAAAAGAAAATTGTGTCCTGTAATTTCTGGTCTCAGGAGATGAAAATTGTAACAAAGTATCCCCTTTCAACCCATTTTCCTTCAGAGGATTTTTTTTTTTTAACTTTTCAAAGTACTTTACACACATGAAGGGAATTGTTCATCTTTTAAATTGTCCTTTGTGGCAAAGTACCCAGTTTGCAAAGCATTGGTTTTTATAACCAGTGACTTAGAACTTTCAGGTCAAACTTTGGTCTTAGTTGGCAACAAGGAGGTAAGAATGGGGATTTGGCATAGTTTGTATTTTAAGGGAGTACTAGAATGTAAGTAAGCATCCCTTGATCATCACAAGGTTAACACAGCCATCTTTATATTTCTCCTTTAAATTATCATAGAATCATAGAATGGTTTGGATTGGAAGGGACCTTAAAGATCATCTAGTTCCAACCCCCCTGCCATCAGCAGGGACATTATGTTTTGATTTACATTCTGAAGGTTGTTCATTCAAGCTGACATGAGTGAGAAATAATTTCATTCAAATAAGAGAAGACCTGCATGACTGAAAATAAATGTGTTCTTGAGAATAATTGGAAATTTTTCTGTCCAGAGTTCTTATCTCACATCTGTTGGCCTTTCGGAAAATGTCCGCCTTCATTGGATTTCAAACCATACTAAGAAACTATGTTTAATGTTTTCTTAACTATAGGTAAAGGTATGGAAAACCCAACCTATGTATTAAAGCAAGAGGTCCTTTTTATGGTATTTCACAGGGCAGGAAGAATATAGGCTAGCTGACAACAATGGATGTCTTGAGACTGATGTCTCTGATGCAATCTGAGCAGCCAGTTTGAGGTCATTTTAAGCCCTTATTGTTATACTGAGGCATGTAGCAGGTATTATTAGCTCAGTTTCAACACTGCGCTGGCTGTAACTACCTGGCTTCTACGTCCATTAAGTCCAGCTGGTTTTGAGTGGAAAGAGGTTTTGTGCCCTGCAGAATTCCACACAGATGTATGCTGTCTCCTTCGTCCAGCTCTACAGTGATCTACAGATTAATACATTGATTTTGAGTAACAATTTATTTTAATTTGAATAATCAATTTATTATTGAGCAAACTAAGGCTTTGGATTCTGATCTTCCAAGCTCTGAGTCGAAGCAGATCCATATCTCTATGGGGGCAGCTGTTCCATCAAGACCGTGTGTGCTTGTAAGAGCTGCAACAAAGGCTGTGTCAATCTCAAGAAGACTATCAGGCCCTAGGGACAACTTTGTTGGGTGTTTGCCCAGAAATTTGAAACTTGCACAGATCATGTCATCACAGCTTCTACTGCATAACAAAATATTTCTCTGGCTACCATTATGAATATAATCATGTGATGTTGTGATGCATGTTCCTTCAGAATGCATAGTACTTGAGAAAGACATTGAAAACCTGTATATTGTCATTAAAGTGCTGTCTGTCCACTGTAGTAACGAACAGGGAGAGAAACAAATGTGCATTGCATAAGAGTAGAGATGCATGCTGCTGGGTCATGAGAATGACACTTCGAGTTTGTGGAATCACCATTTCCCCCAGTGGAGACTTGTTTACATTCCCACTGATTTCTCTTAGAAGATCAAGATGAAAACAGCTCTAGTAGGGTTCCTGTAGGTGGTGTAGGTATGTGTGACAAGTACCACTTCAGAAGTCTGCTGGCATTTCCTATGTATGATCATGGGCTCAAGACCATGAGTCTTCAGAGTGGAATACCTGCAAAGAACTAAGACTGCATCTACAGGAATGTAGAATGTTTTTCCATTTCCTAATGGGGACTGTGTAACTGACGAAAATGTCTCCTGAGCCAGTTATCTTTCTCTTTGCACAAATGTTTAGTATTCTGTTCATGTTCTTCAAATGCCATCATTTAGATAACAGGAAGTAGTCAGGAATCCTGAGTTGAGGACTGAGTGTGTATGCAGTATAATTAGATGCTCTGATAGCCTACAAACCCACAAATATACTTGTTTTTTCCTCTCTCCAGTTTGTTAATTCACAATGGTAATCAGTTATGCAAATATAAAAAGCATGCACATTTCTAGCAGTTAAAGCTTATGGGGAATGTGACACTTCATTACTAACTTCACCCATTTTCTTTCAGAGGGAGATACAGTGTTCCAGGAAACCCGAAGATGGTTAATCCCCAGAAAGGATTAATTAAAAAGACTATAGGAGTGAAGCAGCTTCCGAAACTAAAGCATTGATTTAATATTAATGTCAAGGACTTCCAATTGCTTTTTAAAAAATTTAATTTAACAGAGGGTTTCTAAATTGTTTCTAACTTGGGAGAAGAGACCAACACCCACCTCACTACAACCTCCTTTCAGGTAGTTGTAGAGAGCAATAAGGTCTCCCCTCAGCCCTCTCTTCTCCCAGCTAAACATTCCCAGTTTCCTCAGCCGCTCCTCATAAGACTTGTTCTCCATGAGCTTTCTTACTCTAGCAGAGAATACAATACAACTCAAAATTTAACTTCTTTTAAAGCTGGCTTGCCACAGCTCCTGTGTTGAGCACCACTTTCTGTTTGCATGGTTTAGAAGCACAGCTCCATTTCCAGATACTTTAGGCACTAGTAATGGGGAGAAATGAAAGAAAAATTGAGCAGTTTTTATTAAGGATTCTTCAGAGCCTATGTTGTGGAGGGTTGTTTATTTTAAACACTATGTACACATTATGTTTCCTGATATTGGTATGTTGCTGTTTGAAATTTGAACTCTCAGATGAACCTTTGTATCCACAGTCTGGGTTCCATAAAAATCTCTATGTATTCTTCAGTGGCACTGATCCATGTATTAGAGTCCAAAATAGTGCCAATCTTTAAAGTTATCTCTTCAATGAAAGTGCAACTGCGTTGTATTTTCATTCTTAAGTACGCAATTATTGTTGTAGTTTCATTACCTACATTTTAGTCATTAAACTTCAGCAGAATTTTTTTAAGTGGCAGTAGGAAAAATGTTTTGGTAATGAAGCTTCAGACCTCTGGGTTGCATCTTAAAAGCTTTTCACGGAGCAAATGTGATTGATTGACTGCCCTTTATTATTTTTAAGAGCATCCCTAGCTCTTTGCAATATCTAATAAAGCTTTTTGCCTCTTTAAGAGCAGTACTAATAGTTCCTTGTTGCTGGCAGCATTAAAGTGGGGCTGTAATTACACTCATACAAAAAGATCAATGATGTCATTCTAAAATGCAGAGAAAGACAACCTGCAGTATTGTACAGCATATTCAGTATGGAAGCCCCATTTTTTTCTCTTGCATAGTATGAGATTTATTACAGATACTTCTAGTGTTAACATGATGCACCTGGTATCATTCTTTCATGACCAGGGTGGTCTCCCTGGCCAGTTTTTTCCCCACAGTCACAGCTGAAAGCGTAGCACAGCCAATTAGGTTAGCACTCTTCTATTCCTATTTTTCATATGGAAAGTTTCCAAATTTTGATTGTGCTTGCATTTGTCATTGTGGAGAAGGAAAGGGAAAAAAATCACCATAATGGTCCTATTGGCATAAAAGACAAGGGACATCTGCAGTAGTGAAGAATATCCAGTTCTTGGATTCACGCAGCAGACATTTACTACTGCTGCCTCTGACTCAAATGCTACTCAGTACACTCAAATCTGGTCCCTGTAGCACCTCCAAATAACTGGAAACATTGCAGGAATAGGGCAGAATGGCATTTATTCACAGCAGGAGACTTCATGGGTAGTCCTCAATGAGGACTTAAAAAATGACTTTTTTTTTTTTTAAGCCTAAGAAGATACATTTATTGGTACAGTTTGGTACAGTAATGGGCTGAGGAAAAGAGCAGACTGTGTCCTTCTTAGTTCCTGTTTCAGAGTGCCAGGAACAAGCTCAGGATTTGAAACTCAGTAGTATGATAATTAAGCCCTAAACCATGTGTTTGACCATTCTAATTGTGTGTCCAGCTCTAATGTGTGCAGTGCAAAATGGTTATAGTTCTGTACTCTTGCTCTTTAAATTATGTGGCATTTCATTTTCCTCCTGCCTTTCTGAAAATAAGGGCACCCTGATAATTAAGTTTGATGACTCAAGTTTCTTGTCGACAGCAAAAAGATAGTTTTTGGTTTCAAAAATATTGTGTTATTACATTGGACCTGAATAAAACTTTTACACTGCTAGCTTTCCCAAACTGTGTTGGAATTTTTGGTTTGGTTTGGTTTGGTGGTTTTGGAGGGATGAGTGTTTTGAAATTCCTGGTTTTATCTTGTGTGGACTTTTCTTACTAGTATTATGCTGTGCTGTGAAATGGGGTTTGTTTACATTTGCAGCAATGAACAGTTACATGTCTTTACACAATATCTTCTATATGAATATTTCAGCACATTTAGAAGTAATTAATCCTTCAAAGCACAGTGTATACTATTATTCTCATTTTAGGCATAGAAGACTGAATCACAGAGCTAGGTTTATTTAAAGTAGAGATGGGAGTTTAGTGGTCTGTTTTTTTCCCTGATTTAATGATAAGGTGATCTTTTGTAGTGTTGTTGTTTGAAGGTAAATTCTGTCTCCTCTAAAGTCTCTGTGCATAGTATTCTAAACAGTGGATGAATCTGAAGTAAAAAATGGGAAATTGAGTTGCTGAGAGTTGTGGTCAGTGACTGAATAGAGCTAAACATCACAGAGTTGAAGATTTGAATCTGGCCAAACTTTTTCCTGCAGCACAGAATGTGATTGGGATTCCAGATGTACTGGTTGTAGTGTGTAAGTACCTTTAATTGATGGACCAAGAAATTTGATATCCCAACTCTTGGGACTTGAGAGTATGCTTCCCTTACACAGTTACTCATGTAACTCCACTGATTTCAGATGAGTCATGATTTTGAGGTAACTGGCATTTTAAGTATTTGCCGGTATTGTTGCTGAATAATATGAATTAAAAAACTTAAATGCTGGTAAGTAAACATTTCTTATTTTCTGTAAACTCTTTTTATTTTTTTTAAGTCTCATGATTTAAGAGAGATTGAGTAGTGAATTTTCTTTTTAAGAAATCAGTATAGCACCACTGTATTCCTCTATGACAGAATAAAATTAAAATGATTACTGGATAGGCATTGACTGTGTGGTTGATTATTATGTAATTATGCAGCATAACCACAGACTCTAGAGAACTTGGGTTATGAGCTTCCTCATATTCAGGGTAGTTTTAACAATAACCAAAATATTTCATTGTTTAAATACTTTGTTTAGTGGGTTCTCCATATAAATAACTGACTAGTATTACAGTTCACAGCTTCCCTGTTTCCTATGATATTCCATCTCCACTGGTAAAGATGAGATGCATAGTTTAGTCTTAATACATTTCCAGTAGTGGAAGATGCTGCCCAGGTTATTTTAAGAAATGTGATGCAGACACCAGAGCAAGCAAGCAAATAAATAAATATGTGAACCTCTGTGTTATTAAGCTTCTGCTGTTGCTGCCAGACTGCTGTCAAACAGTAATTTGAACTAACTCTGGTTAGATGCAGAAATAAAGTGTGTGGATGAAAATCACAGCTAATTGTGACAGTTTTATCTCTTTACGTACAAGTGTCACACTAATGGCAGACATTTCTAGACCCGATAATGAGGCTTTTCAAAGGTGACAGTATGTCATTTAACATGGCAGATAAGTTTAACCATCTCTTCCAAAGATACAAACATGGTGTGTAGTTCCTTGTAGGTTACAGCTTGGAATCCAGTTCTCCTCAACTTCACTAATCTGTCCTGTAAACTATTGACTAAGAACCACGTAGAGCCCAAATGAGTGTCTCGTGTCTACACGCAGGCTGTGCTGGTCTTTCAGTAAGAACCACAAACAGCTGAGCTGTTGGAATGGGTTTAACCTCTGAATCCATTCTGGGTGCTGCCAGTCACACGGGTGGCTTCCATCACAGTCCTGTCTTCCATGTGGCATGTTCTGTGTAGCTGTCAGCCTCAAAATCTCCTCAAAATCAAAACATACCTTGATTCTCCTTCATGAGAAAACTTGTGGAATCTTGCCAGTCTTTTTACGAGGATGCTGCCACCAACACAGAGCATGCCACAGTGCCACAGAACAAGTAACAGCTCGCTGACTTAGCTGTGCCCTTGCCATTGCTTTGTATAAATTTCCCGTGGTGCTTGTGATTGTCTTTACCAAGCTCTCAGATATCCTTTCCATGACCAGAGATGGTGGCACATCACCTGACTTGTTGCAGATGCTTCAGTGCACCTAGCTAGGAAAGGCTAATCAGCTGCGTGTGCTCGTGCCCAGGGATACTTGGGCATTTCTTAACTCAAGAGTTAGAGCTGAGCTTCCAATGCGGTTTCTTCAAATTTTGCAGCTAGGAGTGCTTTGTTGCCCTGGCCTGGCCCATGTTTGAGGACCGCCACTACTCCATCAGGATTCCATATCAAGGACTTCCTTGATGTAAGCAGCAGAGCTTCATTTCCAGTCTAGTAAAGTTCCTACACTCTGATTCCCGTGTAGCTTCCTCACCCCGCTCTTTGTTGCCTGGGAGAAGATGAACTCTGCTTCAGGAACCCATCTGTAAAGTGAAGAGAATAGCGTGCTTCTGGTGCTGAAAAGTGATACGGAGATAAATACACCAGTGCTGGAAGGAAGCCAACTAGTAAAAACACAATGAGCCTAAGTAAGCCTGACCTAAATCAAGTGGGTTTTCTTTTGTCTTACAGTGAAAATGGGTAACATTGCTTCTACATTGGTGCAGAAACTTAAAAGCTGTGGCTGCTGCAGTTTCCTGAAAAGAATTACCAGTAAAGATTCATGTCGGGGTATTTTCACAATGAACACAGCCCAGCAGTGTCACCAGTTGCTGTGCAAATCTTGTCAAAGATAAAGATGTCAGCCATGAGAAGAGCGAGACCCCTTGTGAGGTGTGGCTGAGGACATGCTTTACTCCCTCACCACCCTGTAGAACAGGCACTTCCCCCGGCAGCTGTCTGATCCCTCCACACAACTAGCAAGTGTCTTCTGGGGAATCTGCTAAGGAATGATGTGGTGTAACGGAGCATCACAGGCTGGGGTGCAGAGGAGTCATGCACAGCTGATGGGTTATTTTGGGGGAAGGATGAAGCAACAAGGGCTTGCCCCCTTGACTCATCCTGTGCTGATTAGGAATGGGATACTAAGACATCTTTAAAAAAGAGCAGAAGAGGAAAAGAAGGAAGTATAAGCATGGGAATCATCTGTCCCAGCTTGAAGCTTTAAAGTCATACATCTAAGTCTGAGCTAATAATTGTATCCTCTATGCAGTCAATGGAAAGAAATAGACGCCTTCAGAGAACAGTTCCCTCATTCTAACAAAGATGCTTAAAATGAATCAGATGACACATCTACTGGATTTCTCTCCACTGACTAGAAAGAGAATATAGGAGATGAGAAATTCAGAATAACCCGTCTAACCTGTCTACCTGCCTGTAGCTAGGTAGGTTGAATCGTCTTTATTTTTCTTACACTGATTAGGGAGAGTGACACCCAAGATCAGTAGAGAGTCTGAGCCAAGAAGAAATACTGAGCTGCAATTTGACTCTCCTTTGGGTTGATCTTTTCCTCTTGCAGCAGCCCAGCACACAACAGAGGACCTGTTCTTTAAGCACAGTATTTACAAGGCCCACAGATCTATTCTCATGTTGCATCAGCACTTACAAGGGCAAATTACCTTTTTTTTTTCCCTTCCCTTTGGAGACATTTGGCAAGCTCCATGCTCTTTTGAAATCACAGCAACAAGCTGCTGCATTATTCTAAAAAGCCCTCCCTAAAGCCTATGAACCTCTAATATACAGGTGTGAAAATACAGCCCATAGATCAATTTGCTACAGACCTTGGAAGAAATCTGATAGGAATCAATACCCTAGAGATCAATACTTTTTTGTATGTTCCTGTCTCTTAAAATGATGAGCTAGGAATTTACTAATGACAAGCGAAATTATTGGCTGGGCAAATGTGTTCTTGGAGGATTAAAATTGTTCACAAGTCCTGCCAGACCTGCAGTGGCTGACAGAATGACTTAGTTGGTGTAATAGATGTCTAGAGCAAGGATAATTTGTCCAAATACACTTAAAATTTTTGGATGAAATCATCTGCCTTGCCTTAGACTGCCATCAGAAATCATCGCTCAGGTCAAGCCTTTGGTCTCTCATGAGCACCTGAAGAGTCCCTGCTGATGGCAGGGGGGTTGGAACTGGTTGATCTTTAAGGTCCCTTCCAACCCAAACCATTCCATGATTCCATGATTCTATGATTCTAAGAGTGAGGTGCTCCTGTGCCGCTGCGGCTGTCCTGCCTCGGAAGGGTGTGGGAACCGTGTGTCCTTTGTGTGGCTGGTGAGGAGAGGAGTGGAAAACCATATGTCTGTGCTGTGTTTTCCACTCTGAACATCAGCAGTGAAGCACCAAGCAGTTGTGCTGTGCTCATTGCTGCTTTTGCTAATGTTTTTTAATTTGTATGAATACCTCTCCAGTGGCTGGTGTTTCTGGGTGTACCCACAGACGTGCTAAACTGGACAAGTAATAGGAATTCCAAACAATCCAAATCAACAAAATTCTTGCTGGAGACAGAAGAAATACCTCTTTCCAACCCAATCAAAATTAGAAGACCAAAAACTTGGTATTACAAAAAGACACTCAAATTCCTTGGCCAGATTGGTGCCTCAGCAATCCTGGGCTATGTGTGACCTCAATTCTTCTCACCAGGTCTGGTCCCCAGCCCAACTTGCAGGCAGAAGTCGTGTCCCAGCTTCAGCTGGCCCCGTCCCCATGGAGATGGCCAATGTCTGGGGCTGGGGCTGCCCCTGGTGCCCCCAGCTGCCCTGCTCCTGGCTGAGGTGGTGGGACGGGCCCTGCCCTGCCTGCGCTGCCTTGTCCTGCCTGGGGATCCCCGGCAGCTCCCAGCCCACAGTAGCAGAGGTCACTGGCTGCCACCAGTCCTGTCAGATTTGCACTTGTTGATAGCAATGACATAAATAACAACTCGCTAAAATGCAGGAGTGATTTACGTTAAACACTTTAGCACCTGCTGTTGCTCATTAAGGGATTATCATGCCCCAGATTGTTACTGGCAGTCCAGGGTTTACAGTTTTAGCACATGGCACGTGTGTATGAGCTGCCTTACAGTGGTGGGTTCATGCACTTACTCTGTCCTCCTCTCATCCCCCCAGCCTTTGTGTTAAGATTTCACATGTAAGTTGAAACCATGCATTTTGGAGGTGGGACGATTAGGAGAAAATGTAACAATTATAGCAATATACATGCTTTTAATGTTAGATAGCAGTGTTTGACAGTATCTCATGACTCAGAACAGCAGAGCATTCTCCATTGTTGGCTTATTTTGTCACTATGTGGACACCATTGCAATTAGCATTTCTTGGAAAGGCTGAGAAGAATAGAGGTGGAAGAGATGTCAGCCTATGTGTGATAGTTTCCCTGGGCTAGCCCTTGGCCAACAACCAACACAACCGTTCACCCACTTCCTCCCCACCCCCAGAGGACAGGGGAGAGGATTAGGGGGCAAGGGTAAGGAGACTCATAGATTGAGATAAAGAACAGTTTAATAATAGAAATAAAATAAAGTTTAAAATAATGCTAATATTAAAATAGTAGTGATAATGGTAACAGTAACAAAATATGAAAATGAGTGATACACAGTGCAACTGCTCATCACCAACTGATGAAGCCCGGCCTGTTCCCAAATAACGATCCCGGAGGAGCGACAATCCCAAACCAAAACCGCAGTCCCGGAGAGCAAGAGTCTGAGTGAAAGCCAGAGAGAGCAAGAGAGGAAGAGACCCTCACTAATATACTGGACATGACGTGATATGATATGGAATATCTCACTGGCATATCCAAGTGCCAATTTAGTTTATTAATTTAAATATTCTTCACCCTCCTTAGATCTTGTGCTTGTAGACTAACAGAACACAAAGTCCTTCACTTCCAGCTACAAAAATGCAAACACTGGGATGTTATCGGTGTCTCTCTCATAACAAGTCCCAGGCTGAAAAGCAAAACACAGCAACTGTTCTAACTACTGAAAAAGAAACCCAGCTCTGTTTCCACTAAAAACCAGGATGCTATGTTAAAGCAAGATGTGAACTTGTGCTAAAGCAAGGTGTGAACCTGTGCTAAACCCTCTGCAGAGATCTGGCCCTTCACATTGTCCCTCTGGGCTGGTGTTCAGTAAAGGGATTTATAGCAGTTTTCATGGCAGATATTCCAAAAACCTTGGCAAGAATATGTCTTGCTCTTCCTAGTAGTCTCCTCTGCCTACTTAATTGCTTTAATCGCTTTTTCTCCTGTTCTGTGGTATCTGCAGCCCATACTTTCTCACCGTAGGATTTCACAGTACTACTGACTTATTCCTTCATCTTGCTTTATTAAAGTTGGACACCTTCAAACCTGAGCCATAGAAGAGTTCAATTATTGTTTTCTGGCCTGGTAATTTTCCAGCACTATCTGTATCCTAATGCCAGAGCTGGCCACAACCGTGCCTGCTGTGCCCTTTTGGGACTATCTGCCCTCTTTCCTCTCACCATCAAAACTTTAACTGGAAATTGCTTGAATTGTACTGCTTAGTATGGCTGTATGTACTACTTGTCTGATCTCAGGGCAATACCATTTAGGAGCAATGCCAATGACAATTACCAAGGAGGAAAGAAGGAACTGTCTGTGCTCAGAGATCCGAAAAATAGAAAAAAAGAACACGCTAACACTACAGAGGACAAAAAGCACCCTGCTGCTTTCCCAGGCAAACTGCTCTGATGATGTGCAAAAAAAAAACCCACCACCATTAAATCCCTCCAAAAAACAAATTCCCCTCCCAAAATCTAAATAAAAGATTTATGCAATGAAAGACAAAAATGGTCCATTCAAGCTTTGGCTGGAGCTATTTTGAGGGAGACTTCAGCATTTCTATAAAAACATTTTAGTATCAAACTTCAAATAAACTTCAATTTAAAACAACCATTGGTACAAAGCAGGGGGAGAAGAGGAATGTTACTCTATAAAAATCTTTGAAAGATTTACTTAAGAAATAATACCTTTGAGGGACTATTTTAAATCTAAAAATGAGCTCAGAGGCAAGGAAGATACTTCTGCTACAGAAGAAAAGAGGCTTGCTGAGGGCATAATTTATTTACTCGCAGAGATAAATCTTAACAAGTTTAATGGACTGATTGAATTCTCATATAAAGAAAAAAGAGAGAGATAATGTTCTAAAGTAAACCTGTATGCTTTTGGCTTTCCATTTGAGCTGTGGAGTGTGAGCATAGCTGAGGTACTTGACCAATACATCTGTGCAAAGACTGTCTAACAGTATCCAGTGGATTCCTGGACCCCTAAAAAGAGGGTAAAACAGAAAATAAAACAGAATGTGTTGTTAAGATTTACGTTGAGAACCAGATTTTCAAAGGACTTTACAGAGTAGATTCAGAGGGCCCAAATTATACAGGGCTTGGAAGTTAGGTTCCAGAAAGGGAATCTGCCACTGATACTCACTGTACGTTAAATGGAGACAGTTAGAAATAGAAGGATGAGATTTGCAACACTGAGATGCTGAATAGGGGGAAGCCTAAGCCAGCCAGCCACTAGTCCAATTGTCAGGATGATGACCAGGAAAGGTGGAGAGATCCTGTCAACTCAGCTTTACCTTAACCAAACCAAGTAGGGAAGCTATTTCTGGGGAGAGCTTCCATTTCAGTTATTGACCACTTCATGATGAAATGCAGCTTAACCAGAAAATTCTGTGGTGGATGCTATTTCAGATCCCTCAAATGTCTTTGCAACAGTTCAGCCTTTTGATGGTTTCTTGTCAATAGAGTTTTCTGCAGTGCAGAAATAAATGCATCACTGATGTCATTGCATGTGCATCACAACATACATGTTTTCCACAGTCATCTAGAATTCATTGGTGTTTGAAAACCAGACAATGCTCTACTGGAATGGTTGATTATTATTATTTTTTTAATACCACTTTATGTTATGAAATGTATGTGGGTTCAAAAAGAGTAATCATAATCAAGTGAAAGGAAAAGGTTTCCTTAATAAGGAAAGCTGAAGAGGTTTTGTGTAACCTTTTCACCCTCTCCCTGTTGATTCAACAGTTCTAGCATGTACATCTCTGGGAGTAATGCTCTTACCTGGTCAGTTCTTTCTCTTTGTTATTGCCTATGAAGCATTAATTTAAATATAACAGGTCAGTCTCCCTCTTCCGCTTTTTCACTGACCTTAAACATAACTTAGAATAAAGAGCCTGAAGTTGTAATTTTGACAATTTTCACAAAGTAATGATATCAAAAGTAGTCTGTCTGTGAGCTGGTGACTCTCGGGAAGGTTAAGTTTAGGCTTCTTCAGTGTGTGCAGAAACACCAGTGATTTTCTCTCCAAGTATGACACTGTTATCAAATAAGTCTTTTCTTTTTATACACAACTTTTCCTGCAGTTTTAAACCAAGATCATGGTGAAAGCATTAAAGGTGCCAATATAATAGTTGAATGCTAAAGTTACTTTGAGGCACCTGTCTCTTAACTGAGTAGTGGCATCACAGAACTGAGAAATGCAGGTGGTTTTTGAGAACAGCTGCCTGAGTTTTCTGGTAGAAAAGGTAGGAAATCAAAGTCAGCCTAGAGGACATATGCCATGTCTCAGATTGCAACTTACCTGGAATGACAGTATTTGCTATGGAAAAAAATGGAAACACACTGCCAAATGTTGATGCTTAATGTTCTAATATATGTATTTTACTTTCAACCAAAAAAACCCCATGAAAACAAATCTGTGGGCTGTGCTTCATACCAAAGTTTTTAATGATGTCTAATGACATGTGTTTTATTTATGAGTCTTGGGTTTGCCTTTGAATTTTCAGGTAGAAGGCACCATTTCAGCTGCTGAAAGCAGTGTTTTCAGCACAGAGGAATACACGTATGGCTTTCTGTGGGGACCTATCATACTGTTATCAGTGCTCCCAGTGCAATAGTGCTCGGCAGGGAGCACATGTTCAGTACGCCAGCCCACTTGGAGGGGATTTGTACCATATTGAGAAACCTTGACAGTAATACATGACAAACCACAAAAATCTCCAATACCTGTAATGTTGTTCTCAGGTGACAGTTATCTAACTTGCTTTTTTAATAAGAAGATTTTCTTTATTTTTGCTGTATTGTACCTTCAACTATCAGGTACCTTCTTCGGGACAGTGGGTGGAAATTGCAGGCAAGCTGTACAGCTCCGTAGACAACATCCCATTCATCTGAGCTGAGCTCTTGGGAAAACATTTTTGAAAGGAGAAGTGGTTCATCTAAGAATAAATGATTACTTTTAAATTGTCTTTCTAAAGGCCATTAAATAATCAAATTAGCTCCTTTGATTGGGAGGAAGGCTCAGTAAACTTGCATAGCACTGGGTCAGTATGTACTAGCGAACACAGAGGAGGGAGCTCTGCATGGCTGAGTGGAAAGTTCCCAGTGATGGCAATGCCCCATTTACTTCAGGGTAAGGCACTTCATCAGGGGAGTATTGAACAGCCCTTGCTTTGGTCTACAGTACCTCCTGAGGTCATCCTGCAGGTCATGATCTAGCCTAGATGCCTGTAATTCAAATGTGAAGCAGATTTCTGTGCCAGCAAGGCTCCACAATACTACGGGGGTATTTACCTTTAAGACTTAATTTTACTTAGATGATTCTGAATAGGGAATGATGTTATAATTGGGACACTCGACTGGGCTGTAGGAGATGATGATGATGATACAGTGACTCAATTTCTCACTTGCTTGTGGGATAACAACTGTTTCCTGTGGGTGTTGTAAGCACTATAATTCTGTCATGTTCTAGAGGTGTCTCCATCTCAACGTGACAGGCATCATCAGTAAAAACCTGCAAATGAGTCCTTGCCTCCTAACTCAGAAAGATAAAACAAGAAAATTGAATGAATGGTGGAAATTGTGCGTGGTGGCATTTTTTTTGTACACCAAAAAACAGGATTATTTGACTTTATTGGCTGGCCACCCAGGAAGGCATTATACCCAGATTTCTACAATGACTAGCTTCCTGCAGGCTGTTCAAGCTGTGGACTGCTTCTGCAGCACAGCAGAGCCCTGATCCTGTTTCTTTTTGACAGCCATTTCTACCAGTCTAGACCGAGTGAGTGAGAGAAATAGTGGCAAGTTAATAAATAATTTTAATTCTTCCTTCCTGGAGGCTAAACCTCTTCTTTATAGGCAGAAAGACACTCTAATGGGTAAAACAAACAGACCAGCTCACCTTTGCAAGCAAAAGGACAGCCACAAGTGGAAAACCTTACTCTCTTCTGCAGGATGCAGTGGGTATAATTTTGAATTAATGGCTTCAAAATCTGTCACGTTCTGCTTCAGAAATTGATGGAGGAAAGGGACCTTTTGTCTTCCTTTTTTTACTGGCATGAGAACTGAAGAAAATCTGCTATTTTGTCCTAGCTGAGATTGGTACAGGACATCTATTATGACTGAATCACTGCCAAATGACTTTGGGTTAGAGACATGAGCCTGAATGAAACTGTTGACTGTACTGGGAATATTATCAGTTTCCTCCTCATGACTGGCTCCCCTGCTTAGCCTTTCTCCACACCTTTTCAAGGAAAAAGATGGGCTATTTGGTTCAGATGTCAGTTTTCATCCAGGTAGATGCAGTGACAGGAGCCTCTTCTTGTTGCCCAATGTAAGACAAACACAAGAAATTAAAATACAAAGAATATTTATGTGTTTAAATTTATCAAAAGGAAATGGAAAGTGGTAATAATAATATGTAAAGTGACTTCACTTTGTAAGTAGTTCTTCACTTGAAGAACTTTTAAAGTAAGAGTTTATGCCTTATAGCTTAGCTGTAGCTGATTTTGATTTAAATTCTGCAGGCTTCTCAATCTAAGCACAGAGATCCACCCACAAGAAACAGCTTGCAGACTCAGACCTTTAACTGGAAGAGTTAGCTGACTTATGTCAATCAGCTTGCCTGTATGTACTCTCCCTACTCTCTTAAAATAGCAGTAGCTAGTTGAAAATTTATTTTCATGGGGGTGGGGAGGTGACAGGAATAATAAAAAGAATTAATAAGCCTAGCTTCATTTCATGTGCATCATGAAATATATCTCTTGATTCTTATGTGTATCAGCCATTCATATATGGTATGTGGCTGCAGAGTTCTCAGTAAATGCCATTTAAATTGATTTTGACATTTAAAGGTCAAGTAGCACCAACATTCATTGAGAGAGCATGATAAAAAAAAAATAATCTGTAAAAGTGAGGCTCAGAAAGAGAAATGAAGAGAATGATAGTGTGATAGCTTGCCATTTTGCTTGCAAATTTTTTTGAAGATCAGTATGGAAAGTTTATCTTGCCATTTACTATGAAACATAGTTCTAAAAGTGGCATATAAAGATAGCACAATACAGCACCTGCCTGATAGAGATCAAATAGCCAAGGCACTTTGAAAAGCAGAGGAAACTACAAAAAAATTATATGACAAAGCTCTGCTTTTGCTGCCTTCTACTTCCTTCTTCAAAGAGCTGGCAAGTGAACTAACCTTGCCTGTGGTCCATGCTTTCCTCCATCTCTTCTCTTCTCTTTTTTTCGTTGAGTTTTTTTTTTTTTGTAGACAGTCTTCTCTTTTTTTCGTTGAGTTTTTTTTTTTGTAGACAATGAGTAATGAGTAATAATAAATGAGTAGTTTTAGGAAAATGTGGTTATTAAGCAAGGAGAATCAACTGAGTTGAAAAGGGCCTCTTATTCATCTTAAAACTCACTGAGCTGTGCTGGCAGAGGGGACTGGATATGCACACAGCGCTGTCATTTTCACAACATAAGGGAAAAGAAACATTTTTTTTTTTTCTAAGTTTTTGTTGTTGTAAGAGTTTTATAACAGCCACAGTCAGAGCAAAAACCTTCAGGAAGAAATGTAAACATTTTTCTAAATTTGTTCAGTTGCATAAGAACTGAAAGGTGAAACCAACTTTTCCTTCATTCCAGAACAAAAATAGACCAAAAGTACAAAGAGGAGATTAAACTCTAAACTTTTCTTGAAGTCCATTTGTGATGAACACAGAACACAGTGTGGTTTCTCAGCTTCACGCTCTCCATGTTTTTATGTCTGTAAGTCACTATTTGACATCCTTTCCACACCATCCAGCTCACCTGAGAATCTGCCTTTGACACATATTGATCAAATGAATATTTAAGCCATGTTTTTAAAAAGCTGACATTTAGTTAGATGAGAAGAAAAACTGAATGACTGTAGTTATAGAACACAACATTTCTCCCCTAACTTTTGGAAGGATGAAAGGAGAGGCCTCTCTTCTTTCAAGGCATTTTCAAATTTCCAGTAATGAGTTAGCAGGAAATTTTTCCCCACGAACAAAACAGCATGACTGCCACTGCGGAGTTCCTTACAGAACTGCCATGTAAATCAGCAGGGCTGGTTTGAAACTTCACCAAATGTTGGCAAGGAAAAGAGGCAATGCACCTTGAATAAATTCCAATATGTAAGACTTCTAGAGAAAAAAAAAAAAATCACAGTGAAAGGTCTTGGACTGATTCAGGATATGGTTCACTGGGCATGGTGGTGTAGGGTTGGTGGTTGGACTTGATGATCTTAGAGGTCTTTTCCAACCTTATTGATTCTATCATTATGATTTGTCATGGCATTATAGAGCATGTAAAATAAAGGATAAAGTATTTTCAAACTCATAATCGATATGGCTATTAATTTTACAAAGTTTCTAAATGCTGATTTGACAATCCCATATTTAATGCAGAATAATGAAAAAAGCAAACACCACACATGATTGTTTCAGTGTTGGTGTCTGCTTTGTAAAAAACATAGAAAAGGAAGCAATATATTTAACTTGAAAAATTTGGGTCATGCTGAATAGGGGGAAAAACAATAAAATACATGGAAGCAAAGTAAAAGGGAAGCAACAAGCAATTCTTCTAGTGGGTAAATATTTTTTTTAACAGTGGGCTCACTTTGCTTGCTGATGCATCTCCTCAATTTTAAGGCTTATGCTGGTATGAATTAAAGAAGATATTACCAATAACTAGTTAATCCAAATGTTGTAATGTACAACTTCTATGAACATTAGTTTTCAAGGAACATAACAATTTTGTCTGTGAATTCCTCCACTGTGGTACAAAGCCAGGGCAGATGAAGTGAAATGGGACTGCATTCCTTGGGAAGAGCTCCTGCTGCTTTTCTCCTACCAGAAGAAGTCAAGATGGTGAGTGGTGGTGTTAATGCATTAAGCAACTACTGCAACACAGCTTGCTTTTGAGGGGAATATACATTCTTCTAATTATTTTAACTAGAGAAAAAAATAAGTTATTACCAAGAACAGCTGTTTGATCTCCTGCAGCAAATAAAGGGGGGGAAATGATATTTATATTAATTCTTCAGACACTATCTGGTTATACGAGGTATATTCAAGATGAGATCTCTCAGACCCTCTGAATTCCTTCTAGGATGTTTTACAATATTTCACACCCTGCCTAAAAATAATTCCCTGTGCTTAACTGATCCGCCTTCCATATCTACACTTCGAAAACACTTCAAAGCAATGAAAGAAGTTGTAAGAGTCATCTAATGCCTGGACATCCATCACCATCAGCCCATGTCATGGCATGGAGGTATTTCTGATAGATGTGGGTCCTTCAGGACCTGTATCTCAGTCATTCATCTTCACTGCTGAGTGTCAATACCCCAGGTGTATGTAACACACACAAGAAGAGGATCTTGGCAAGTGTATAACCTTTCTCTTGTCAGGAGTAATTTTTCTTAGTCTTATAATAGCCTGGGTCATTGGTCTTCTGAGTGCTGTTTGTGTGGCTATACATGTCATTATAAAGGCACTGAGTATAAGTAGATCTATCATAGATGTTCTCTGAGACGAAGTCCCTTAGAACCCTGCTATGAGTTACCTGGAGGTACTCCCACAAGGAGCTCTGTCAGTTGTATACTTATGTGTATGCAGTGCTTTGCTGTCCAGAAAATAGGGCCAGACTTCTGTCTCAGGATCATCTATCACCTTCTCTAACAAGATGGAACACACACTAGAATATGGTGCTCAGAAATTTAGTAGAAAGGCCCATGCAAAAGTCACTGAGGGAAATTTTTCACTCATCACAGCTGCCAAAAGAGCTACATGCCAACAAGAGAGGTAGTGCGAGACTGCAGCAAGTCACTAGCAATACCCTAGTCAAAGCAATGTTGATAGTTTGCAACACTACTTCAGGAGACTGAAACCAGATCTGACTTAAGTGACCTTTTGTTTTCCATTCACGAACAAGCAAGAATAATCAAATTTAAAGATGCTTTGAGCACTGGTGTGGGCTGTCAGTTGTCCTGAGGATCTTGCTGGGGACCTTGGTGGGGCTGGTTTATAGGCAGTCTTTTTTTCTTTACGTGGGTGCTTGTCTTCACTTTCCCATCAGCTCAACCAGCCAGCCTGCAGCTGAGCAATGTGGGAATAAAGAAAGAAGAGTAAAGCTGTTGCAGTTAAAAAGATCACAAGTTACTCTTTCCTCTGGTGGTGTGTAAGTGCAGGTTGCACTGACACAGTTCTTTGTGACAGAATCCCGTTTCCCTCAATGACTGTCTTAGCTTCAGCCCTCACCCCTGCCTTTCACAGACAGCTTTTTAAGCATGCAGAAGTACAAAGCACAATCTTCTAGCTTCTTCATAATTGCAAGTTGAGCTTTACTAAGGCAGAGCTTTTGATGTGTGAAGGCATTCTGTGACACAGTTGTCAGGGATATGCCGAAATCTGACTATTTGACTGGCCAGAATGATGCAAGGTCTGCTCATTATTCAAAGGCAATTATCTTGCTGGTCTAAATCTAGTGGCTCCCAACTCTTGCTAAGTTTCTGCAGCAATGTGAGTCAGAAAGGAGGACTGCTTGGGACATGCATCTGGAAAAAGTGAAGGAAAAAAAAAAAGGAAGAAAAAAGCTGTGCACACAAGAAGAGCAGAGGAGTTCTAGATCAACTGCATTAATATGCTGTCACATTTCCAGCTGCCAGGCTATGGTGGCCTGTACTATGAACACTGAACAAGGAAGGTGACTATTTTGTTATGCTATAGACCTTTTGTGACTAAATCCTGTTACATGAATTCATTTAAAATATTACTTTGTTGAACTCCAGATACCTTAGAAAGAGTTAGAAAATCTGTGTGGTTTTGGGGGGGTGTTTTCTTTTAGTTTTTCCATGTTCAGGAAATTACCCAGTTTATCAGCCTATAAGAGACATGATCCCTCTTCAAGTAGAGAGACTTGCTTCTAGAACCTGATTCAGTTTTGAGCCAACTGCATTTTTCACTGAAATTTCCCTCTCACCTTTGACTATAGAGAAAAATCAGTTGAGTTCCTAAAGTTAATGGACATAAGTCTGTGTAAAGATGTGTGGAATAAAAGGGTATGTGGAAGGTAAAAGATATGGGGAAAGTAGACTGTGTAGCTAGCTACCTGGCATAGAAGGACATCCGTTTGGTGGGGATATCTGGTTAATGACTATTCAGCATAAAAGACAAGGGTGAGAGACATGAAAAGTGATAAACCACACCCAGATAGACAAACCCTAAAGAATAGGAGATAACAGAGACAATCCTGAAGACCAGAGTGCTCAGATCACTGGTGGATGGACCATTGAAGGAGCCACCCAAGGCCTTGAGGAGGTTCAAGCAGGACTTCGTAACTGGTAAGAAGGAGTGGGGTTTGCCATGGGTCTCATGGGAAAGAGCAAACTTACTTTGTGATATCCGAGGGGGCTTGTGGGATCCTGTAAAACGTTTTATAGGATGCTTGAAGGGAATTGGAAAAGTGTGAAACTTATTATGGGGTGGTTAAGGGAAGTCAAAAAGGTGAGGAAAGGAGGGACCAAGATGCATGTGGAAGGAGCAAGTATGTGAAAAGGGAGAGGAGAGGTGGATAATAGGGGTCAGCTATGTATAAGTTGTAGGTCTTATCCTTGTCTGAACAAGCCCAGCAGTTGATCACTGCAGTCTGCCCTGTCTTCTTATTAAACACTATTCATAACTATTTTCCTGGCTGTGGGTGCTCTCTATTCAGTTTTTGTATGTTTGTGTGTGTGAGACACCAGGGAACTACAAGCCAGAACAGGGTGAGAGGTCTGGGAGCCAGCTACTGGAAAGACCATAGGTCTGGGGACCAGGCACTGGGAGCCCAGGGGTCTGAGAGCTGGCTGCTGGAGGGACCATAGGTCCAGATTTGTGTTTGTGTGAGTCTGGATGTGAGCTCTGCTGGCAAACTTTGATCCTGAGCCTAGTTAGCTTGTGAGTAAGAATGGGTTCAGACCATTTGTATTGTTCATGAGTATGTGAGAGCTATTTGTGGTGGGCTGTGTCTGCAGCACGTGTGTGTGTGTGCAGAGGGGATGCTGCTCAGCCTGGCTGCTGCTGGCCTGAGGTCAGGGGCTGCAGCAGCCTGGCTGTACCTCACAGGGACTGGGACAGGGGCATTCCTCAGTCCTGAAACTCACAGATTCAGCTTCCATCTAGTGATCACAGCCCAGAGGTCTACAGGCACGCAAGCCACTGGAACGGACTCATACAATGCAAGGTTTCTCAGGAGAAGGTGGGATCGTGTCCTGCGCAGGTTAGACTGTCTCCACCAGAGTCCGTACAATGCATGGGGTATGCATGGAAAGGACTACAGCCACACTTTCTAGTGTAGCATATAGCTTGCTCTGAATTATTTAACAACAGGAAGTCAGTAAAAGTGAGATAATAAACAAAGACAACAAAAACACACAATCTCTCTCTTGAGGCTTGAACCACACACAAAAATGTAAGCATTAGTAAGAGGTTACAAGATCCGTTAATTCTGCTTCTTCTGCTGTTGCCAGCAGCTCTTGTCATTTGAAAATGCCTCACCATGGTCTTTCAAGGACCTTCCTTCTCCCTTTGCTCTCCTCAGGGAATATCTTGTCTCCTTATACCTTTCCCCAGTCAATGTGTCGAAGTGCTGTAGAACACAGTTTTAAATATGTGTATGTATATAGAGTCTGTTTATTGGGGTAAATCAAATTTTGCAGTTCTCTAAATTAAATTCTTCAACATTATCATACAAATGTGTTGTGTTAAATGTCTGGATACCTGGGAAGAGTAAAATACTATGTTTTTTATTTTATTCAGTTTATATATGGCATTTACCAACCTGAATATAAACTGACAGCCAGATTTTAAAATGTATTGAATTGTCAATAAAGTAATGTCAACTATGTTCCCAAGTTAATCTTAAATGTAAATTTCTATTCAGGTAACCTTTTTTTTCAGTGGAGGTTTATCTAAGGAGCTCAGGATTTGTCTCTTGACATCTTTAATATACTGAGTGAGAATTAAATGTGTGGGTTTCCATCACCTTGATTACCCTTGCCGTCAGCAGGAGAAACTGCTGCGTGTAATAATAGCAATCAGAAGACTGTATTTCCCTTTTTTTTTAATTTCAGGCAGAGCACTGTCAGTTTGCAGGGGAGTCAAATTCATGTTGATAAGAAGATTAAAATGCCACCATTTGTGGTCCATGGAGAACCTGTAAGCAATATATTCTACTGGTGATACCTGCATAACTGGGATAAAAATACTAGTAACATCTTGTTTTCCTGAAACGGTTGTTAGCCACCCATGCCTACAGGCAGTAAATAAAGCTAATTATCTAAGTATCACAAAGAAGAACACATATCAGGCTCACAAATAAGAATGTGTGCTTTCAGTATGAAAATGCTTGATCCAGGAATCTTGAAGTTTCAAAAAATAATTGAGATTTTTTCAGCCTTACATTTCTTCCTGAAATGAAATAACTTTACACAGCTGCCTTGTCAAAGAAAAATGGTGGGTTTGAAGCTAAACTAAAGAAATGTATCTGAGGTACTGACCTTCCACTAGTTGAAAATACTTGTCACATGGGGAGCACCAAGGGTTATTTGACTTTTTATTAGACGTACCAGTTTTATTCATCCATTACTCAGTGGTAAGTAGAATGCAGCCCTGCAAGTTTGCAATGGTTCCAAGAACCATCTGAATGAAAATCTGGCTTTATTGTGTACTTTGTTTTGGGTTGGGGTTTTTTTTGGGTTGTTTTTTTTTTAATCTACGAAAAACTCGGTGCATTTAGAATTTAATGTAATTATTTGACTTAGAGATTGAAACGAACCTCAGAAATTTCACAAAGTTCAATAAAAGCAAATGCAGTCTCCAGCCTCCGGAACAGAAAAACCCTGTACACCAGCACAGGCTGGGAACCAACAGCTGGAAAGCAGCTTTGCAGGGAAGGACACAGAGGCTCTGGTGGACAAGTTAACCACGAGCCACCAACGCACCTCTTTGTCAAAGAAGGCCAGCATCCTCCTGGGCTGCATCAGCATGCATGTCCAGGGAATCAATTCTTCCCGTCAATTTGGCACTTGAGACCATATCTAGAATACTGTGCTCAGTTTTGGGCTTCCCAGTACAAGAAGGACATGGACATACTGGACTTGGAGAAAAGAGCAATACTGTAGGATGGAATCAATCTCACTTTCCCTATCCTGAATGTCAGTGTGGAATTCAGGTGCCCACCATGTCTTTGTATGAAGCTTGCCTCATTCTCTTCAAGGAGGGTTTTCTAGCTGTTAGGTTTTGGGCTTTTTGAAGGAAACCCAGTGCTCTACCCAGTTTGATTTATCTTTAAGAACTAAACATACTAGAAATGACATTCATTGTCAATGTGGCAGCTCATACTGAAGTTCAGAATTTTTTGCCTTCATCACTGTTTTGTATCCTTCACTTTGGCCAATTCATTGCACAGTGACAATCTATTTACTATCACAGAGTCCTCCTTCAGTTCTAACAGCCGTTGTCCTTCAATTACTTTCTAATTCTGGACTTAGCTCTTCAACTTCTCTAAATCGGGATAGTACCATTTTATTACAAAAGCCGTGTGATTACAGCAAAGGCAGACTATCTAGGATTTTTTCCTCCCTTTTCTTTTCACTGCTGAAGATTTTCACACACCAGTTATGTGTGTGAAGACTCTGACATTTCCATGAGTTAATCTGAATATGCGTAAGGAGACTCAGAGGATTTTCTTCTCTCTACAAATGTTTAAGTGAAACAATCACTTTGGGGTGTTTTATTTTTATTTGAGAAAAACAGGAAACAGAAAAGAGTACCTGAAAAAGTAGTTTATTTCTCATACTCTGAAATGTTATAATAATTATTTTCTATTGAAAAACATTCAAGAGGAATTCTTGCTGTTGTAGTGTGAAGTCAGTCGTTAATTATTTACATTTTCTCTTTTATTCAGCTATTCTTTCTACATAATTAAAAATTCCTTCCCATTCAACAAGAAGTCTCGTTCCAGCTGAGTTTGAGTCTCCGAGAGGGAAAGGGCTTTTTTTGTTATTGCTGGTTTTTAGTCATCCCCTGCTGATATCCTGTCGTCCAGTCAAAATGGAATGAATTTGCAAGAGGCTTCCAGCAGCAGAAAAGTCTCTGAAGCTTTGCTGTAAAATAATGCATACAATGTACTGGAAAACAATTGAGCTCACAGAGCTGGAATATAAAATCATAGTAACAAACCACTAATCAGTTTGACACACTAAGTCCAATTTTGATTTGAAACATTTTCATGTAGTTCTTGTGCATTGTCAGAGGGAAGTGGATGTAATAAAAAGGCTAACACAGGTAACGAATAAAAGTGTGTAGAGTGAAACAAATTATCACACAGAAGTTTTAAATGATAAATATTGGGTCAGATTTCTTCTTATTGTGGTGAAAGTCTTGTCTGTTTTGTCTGAGAATATTGTGAAATGCCTAAGAGCAATCAAGTATCTAAAATGACTTAGTATCCAAATGAATATTTTTTGAAAAGAATACATTTCCTAATTAGTTTCACTCACTAGATTGCCTGTGGACTATCAGTGCAGATGTGAGGAATTGGCAGTTTCATTCACAGGTAGGTATGGATTCTTTTAGAAGTCATTGAAATTGAATCTGAAAATAGATAGTCTACAGATATACATATATATATATACAGTGTTGTTACTGCTGAATCCTGTGGAAATTATCATGCAAGCTGGAAGAGTGCAGAAGACAATCTATATTCTGGTTGGAATGCAGGATGGAAGGCTAATCTGAACATTACCTGCATTTTAAAATCAGTTTAATTAAATTTGTGAGTACAGTTAAATGGACACACTTTTTATTTTTCTTTTCTTTTTTTTTTTTTGATATATAAATAAGGTGTATGGCAATACCAGTCAGAAAAGTAACGTTGGTGTGTTCTATATAGCATGCTAATGCATCTGTCATGTCCCAGGGAACGTGGATTCAATACCACTGAGTAAATCTATCACTTGTGACATTTTGATGGGGGGTTTTTTGGGTCTTTTTTTGCTGCGCTATTATAGACATAGTCAGAGATTTCAAGATTTATTTTGATGCCATGCCTCCCACATGAAGTGCCTATCAGAAAACAGCGTTAGCTGGATGTTCTCAAAGAACTGTTTCTGAATGGGCTGCCAATCTGCGGTACATACTTTCCATTATCCTATCCGAAAACAGCGTTAGCTGGATGTTCTCAAAGAAGTATTTCTGAATGGGCTGCCAATCTGTGGTAGCAGAAAGGACATTCTTTCCATTATCCTATGTATTATTGTGACCTATTTTATTCAAATGAAAAGTTTGTTGTCCAGTTTATTCTGTAGTATCTTTCTGTTTCTCTGTCTTCTTCCTGCTTTGCAAAGCTTTTTACATACTTCTTATCCTTTTTTAAAGAGCTGTGTGAAGAAAATGCTCTTCACAATCACTGTTGTGCTGAAAGTTTTACTAAAAATTCAGACAGATGATGCTCAGCCAGATTGTTGTGTACGGTTCAGTAAGCTTTTGCTAATACTTAAAATATGTAATTTAACAATGCTACTCTATTCATCTTTTTACAAATCTTCCTTGTCAATTTTGTTCTTTTCTCTGTGAGGGCCACATAAACATAGATCTGACTAAAATATGTAATTTAACAATGCTACTCTATTAATCTTTTTACAAATCTTCCTTGTCAAATTTGAAAGTGTTCTTTTCTCTGTGGGGGCCACATAAACATAGATCTGAGTTATTGGGAAACAAAACTAAGCTTTTGTTAAGGATAACTACAATGAAGGAATGCATGTGACTGATTAAGAAATGTAGGGGTTCTGCTAATCTAAATTACAGCTCCTCTGTTATCCAAACCTGGTATCAGTTATATGAGGAGTAGTATTAGCCCAGTAAATAAATAATTTTTTGTTCTTGTTGTTGTTAGGATGAAGGTCTGGCATGAACAAGCAACTCTATGTTATTTTTTAAGTTATTCAAGAACAGCTGAGATTTAATCTATGGAAAGCACAATTTTCAAACAGTTCATAATAGCATGGACTTTCACAGGGTGCTATGTAATGTGTAATAATTTTTGCCTTAAAACTGATTTCTATAAATGTTGTTTTCTATAAATATTGCTTGATCAATCAATTACCTCTGGAAACTTTTTCCAGTATCTAGCATACTAAAACCATAAATTTTAGTTTCTAAAATAGATCATTTTGTATAGTGCTGTAATAGTTTCTGAAGATTTCTGGAGTATCTATAGCAGAACTTCCCTTTATAAAACAAATGATTTTTACTCTCTGGTGCGGCCTTGTTCTGCTAAAATAGTCAATTTGATAATAAGAGCTTCTATTGCTCTTTGAAAACTTTGAAATATGTGAAATAAATTTGCTCTATAGGGACTTTATTCACAAAAGTTTTACCTAATTGGTAAACTATGAACAATTAGGACCAACATTTAATAAGATTATGGTTCTATTATGCCAGGAAACATTAATATTTAAATGCCTCTGAGGGTGAAGGTTTTTTTTTGCTTTTTTTTTTTTTTTTTTTTTAATACAGCTGTGAAATACGATATCAAAGAACACGGCCAGTTGTGTTTCTGCACCTGTGATATGCAGTTAAAAGTATCATGGTACTTTTTTTCTGTAATCTGCCCCATCTCTGTGAGTTCCTTGACTATGCTGCTTGTTTCCTCACAGGTCACAATGATGTTTCTTTAGTCAATTTTCTCCACTTGTTGACTATGTGGAGGACAGCAAGAAATTCTGATCTCAGCAACCTATTCAGCTGTCTTTTAAATACTGAGGCACCTAGAGCTGACTAACATCCTTTCTCTTTGACATGCAATGTTTTCAGTGTGTATCCATAATACCCGGTTTCATTGCATGTCTGGAAGTATCAGCCTTCACAAGGTGAAGTACCCCAGCACAGCTCAAACCTAAAGGCTGCAGAGGTCTACAAACACAAAATGAAACTAATTTCACCTAACTTTGCAGCCTGTTTTGATGTGAGTAGTTCCCCACATATGCTTTATGGGAAGCACAGGTGCATGTGAAAGGGTTCTGATGCTAAAGCACAAACAACTTGTTAAGCTTCCACCTTCCTTATGACTACTCTTCTTAGGTCTCTGGAGGATGTGTTCCTATAGCTTTGAATGAAGTCAAGGCAGGACCTTCCAACATCAAGCTCACACATTTTTGTGCTTTCACCCCTACTTATATGAATAAATTATTTTTTTTACCTCCCAAAACAAGAGATAAAATATTGCCTCTTATAGTTACACAATTGGTGAAGTTGAAACCTAGAACCCATGTGCTGTTTAAGTGGTTGATTCCAAACAATGTGATCAATGTTAAAGAAAAGATGGAAACCATTGGAATTAATTTAGAGTAAGCTATTGAGCTTGATTTCTTTGAAATTGTATTTCTTGCTAAAAGTCAGGCTTATCCTGTGATAACAGGAGATGGCAAAATAATTTTTAAATGCATTTGTTTTTGATACTAGAGAGAAACTGTCAGAGAGAGACTGTCAAACAAAAATAATTGTACGTGGCAGCAGTTGAATGTCTGAGGAAAAGCAGTAAGATTCATATTGTCATTTTTCACAGGTGACGTATATATTTTTTCGGCGAGCTATTAGACTCTCTGAATGTTTCATGGGGAAGTGTGCATTCATAATCTGTTCTCAAGAAGTACTTCATAACTACCAAATATCTTAGTCCCCCAGTTGTCTTCTGGGTCTTGGCTCCCTGATCATCAATACTGTATACATTAGTTCAGTGGGAAGCACTCTGTTAGACTGAAACATTTAGCTAGAGACGAAAAAAAATCTAGGTGCAGTTCTGGCTATAATTCAGTCCCAAACCCATTCTCCAAAGATGTATATGAGCCTGCACAAGCTCTAACTCCTGCATTACATTCTTCTAACCCACTCTCAGTAGGCTTTTCAGCAACAAGCAACCTTGCATATCTCCCCCAGACAGGTAATACATGCCTTCTGTTTCATGCTATAAAAATATTGGTCTGGATAAGCTGAAACAAGATCCTTACATTTTTTCAGTCAATTTCAAGTAGAAAATACAATATATTAAAAAACAAGTGCATCTCTAAGCAACCGGGACACCATGCAGGTCCTTGAAGATGAATCCCAGGGCTAGCGTGGATGCAGCCAGCTTGTCTGAGTGGGGGAAACCTCAGTGTGGACTCGAGCCATTCTGCACCATGCAGCATGGGGCATTTAGTAATGTAGCTACAGCCAAAGAAACTAGGCTTTATCTATTATTCAGGCAGCTGATGGCAAACTCACAATTGTGTTAGTGGCAACAAACTACAAGAAGCAGAACTTTTCCCCCCACCATCCTGCACAAAATGTGCATACTTTGGTTCTACTCATATTTCATATAAGTTTTTTTGTAGCTTGCTGAGGTATCCAAACACCTTAATGTGTATCATTCCACAAAAATGTTTAGACAAGTCTAAATACCTGCCTTTGGTATACACTTCTGCATATACATCACTTTACTAATGCAAATAATTAGCTTCATTTGGTCTCAGTGATTAATCATGTACTTAGGTTTCTTTTGCATTGGGTCCCAAAATATGTTCAGAGTTTAAGTGAGCAAGACTACTTGATATAGGTCTGCTCCACCATGACCTTTAAATAAAAATATCTGCAGTCCAGTGGCTTCAAAGACCATTATTCAGGCTCTTGGGTACATTATACTTACCTATCATAAAATGGATGCCTTTTTGATCTGGGGAAACAGTGTCCAGTCATAAACCACATCTTGTTATACCCATTCCCAGCTTTCATTCATATGTCAAAGGTCTACTGCTCCTGCAACCCTTGAAATGATTAAGAATTTTGCTACTTTTAGCAATGCACTGAATCAGGATGAGATTTTCTTTAATACAAATGTGTAAATCTAAGATTAACAGCTAAACACAGCTTTTCAGCTCTGTAAATTTGGCTATGCTTTAGTGAAGCTGAGTTCATTCATGAGAGCTGTTCTTACAGTTTTGAGCAGCACATGTAATCTTTCCTTATGTAATTACATTTTTTCTTAATTTCCTAGCACTTTCTTAAAACTCCTAGGCATACACAGTCTTTTGTGTTATTTCTAAACAAAGTAAAATTCCATGATCCTTACAGTTTAATTAAAGGAAGAGATTTAAGAGAGTACTTAAGTTTGTTGATTTCTATGGGGCTTAAGTATACACTTCAATAAGCATATAGGTGAATATGCTGCTAAGTCATAATCCTTGTTTGTTTGATGAGAATTGTGTTATCTGTCCTGTATTAGTCAGTCTAGGTCACCCACGCTCAGCTTTCCTCTTGTATGTCTTCTCCGTCTCACCCCTCTAATATTTGTTCTCTATTTGTCTTTTAGCAGTTTAGAAACTGCTTCTTTGTTTACTTTCAGAAAACAAGCCTTTTCATGATATAGGTTCCTCACCTAAGCAGTCTTTCCATCACTAGCTAGAGATGAAACATCAATATCTGTATTTACTGAGGAAGATTCTTCAAGTCTAAAGAGAATTGACTTGATTTTTTTTATAATTCATGTGGTCAGCAGCAATATAAATTTGCAGACATCTTTGGTCTGATGATAGCTTTTTGCTGCTGCAGTCAAGATTAAACATGAAACATTAAACATAAAACATGTCTCTCCACCTCTCTTTCAAAACTAATCTTAGAAAGAAAACATTCAGGTAACTTCTTTAGAAGATACTTCACAGCAATCTGTAATGCAATCTGCAGAGAAACCCGTCCAGTCCTTGCAAATTCATAACCAAGGATGATAACAACAATCCTTAGGGGTGGAGTGGGGACTTTCTTTCATTTCCTACTTCGTCTTCATTTGGCTCTTTTGGGTAAAGGGAGACAATATCCAGAGCCTGTCATCACTGTTCTTTATTTTTTTGTATGATGACCTGTGTCTACACAGAAGGCAGCAGAAACCCTTTGTGCCTGCCATCAAGGATACATAGGAATCCTCCACTGAAAATTCTACCTGTATGACAGAAGCAAGAGAGACAATTAGACAATACCTGAGGACCACAGAGGCACAGCAGGGTGATGGACAAGCTGAAGGATTAAAGATTTATGAGGATCCAGGATAGAAACTAAGATGAGAAGGTGCTGTCCATCATTACTTGGGACAGATCTGGTATCATGATTCTGCATCAAGTCACAGAATTGCAGAATGGTAGGGGTTGGAAGGGTCCTAAGGAGATCATTGCCAGAGCAGGCACATGTAGAGCAGGCTGCACAGGACTGCACCCAGGAGGGTTTTGAACAACGCCAGAGAAGGAGACTCCACAACCTCTCTGGGCAGCCTGTTTCAGTGCTCTGTCACCCTCACAGTAAAGAAGCTTTTCCTCATCTTCAGATGGAACTTCCTGTGTTCGTTTGTGCCTGTTGCCCCTTGCCTTGTCACTGAGCACCACTGAAAAAAGTCTGTCTGACTCAGAACTGTGTCACCAGAAGGGTAAAGGGTTTGCCTTCCTCTAGTCATGGCAAGACACTATGTTCCCTCTGCTAGAGTCTGGGCATTTTGTCTCAACAGGGTTTCCAGAGCACTTAGTAGGGAGAGGCAGGGACAAATGTGCAGACACACCCTCTTTTCCCGTTATCACACAGAACTAATTTCCACATACTACTGGCCTGATTAACAGCTAATGCCAGTTTCCAACAGTTAGTATAACAGAACTGTTAATTTTGTAAATATCTTAATACTCTACACGTAACCTAATAATTGCAAGACAGGACTAAGAAGAAAACGGGATATCTTATACCCAGTGGCCCATTAAAAACAAGGCAATTTGCTTTTGTACATTTTAGCTCATACTTGTATCCAGGGGAAAAAAAAAAACAAAACAAAACAAAACAAAAAAAAACGTAAGAAACTCACAAGGAAAAGAGGATGGAAAGGCTAGGATATAGAATCATAGAACCATAGAGTGGCTTGGGTTGGAAGGGACCTTAAAGATCATCTAGTTCCAACCCCCCTGCTATCAGCAGGGACACCTTCCACTAGACCACGTTGCTCAAAGCCTCATCCAGCCTGGCCTTGAACACTTCTACAACATAAGAGGATCTGTACAAACACTAAACAGTTAACTTCCCTTGCCTTATTTTGCAGTGTGTCTGATGTGTATACATGGATGTACATACATATCCTTTTCTTTTCCTGTTTGTCTCTCATTATCACTGATTGTCCCCAAACTATATCTTCTTATATCTAGCTTGTAGGCAGTGCCTTGTCTTTTGTCTTTATATAACCATTCTCCCCCTCAGTTTTCAACAAAGCAGCTGGTTTACCAGTTTCTTCCTCTGAGCTCCCACATGGCACTCACCCTCCTGTGCTATATAGATATGCAGTCCCACAATTCTCAGCACATACACTTACCTAACTCTTCTTAAACTCGGGAATATACCTATTCTGCTTTTGTTCTGCTGGGTTATACTTGTGGGAAAATGTGCTGGGACTACTTATGTATCTAAGGGAAAGTAGCAAGTATAGTTTAAGCTATATTGTCTTATAATAAAAATCTTATTTGTTATTTGATACATTATTTGTTTAGGGTATCATCACATAAATTTGCTCTACTTTTGAAAGACATACCGCACCTTATTGTTTTAAATTGGTACACTGTGAAATATAAGTTGGACTGCCCAAACATGGGCAGTAATTAGTGCTCTTTAAAACCTGCAATCACAATTTTCCTTTTATCTGGCACATAGCTGTGAGAGCATACAATAGCAGACATATATGAGAGCATAAATTCCCACTGATAAGACTGGTGACTTTTTACATGCATGTTATCATCAGACACAGTCATAATACTGTAACATACAGCACATGCTTTAAAGGCCTATCTGTGTCTTGTTTCCTCTTTCTTCACCCAGCTTTGTGCTTGTTTTATCCTTTCTCATCCAGAAGCTTTGTGTTTCCTCTCTAGTTTGAGAATGAAAGAGTATGAACATCACAAACTCTGCAGGTAGTGCAGGAAAATCACTATTACAACGTTGTTTCCTGCATCTTACATGGCTTCTTACACAGACAGAACCACAGAAAAGATGCTGAATCTAGGGCAATTCTTCCGGGTTTGCACTATACAGTATGTGGCAGTATAGTGCAAGAGTGGCTGAAGGACTCACTATGTGTGTCCAGCAACAAAGAAGCAATCCCTGTTCAATGTGAAAGGAGGAAAAAGCATTTTTTATCCCAGATGCTCAAGCACTCATCTTAGTATGGAATTCAGCCTTAGTTTTTTTAGGGACACTTCAAATACAACTGTCACCTGCTAACTATTATTTTATTTCATAAGCCTGTCAAAAGCACATATTTTGCTATAGCTACATTTTTCAAAACTATTCACACAACTGAAAAATAATTATTATTCTGCTATTTTCTTTCTTTCTAATCTGCATTTGGCCTTTCCTTCCGTTTCCCTCTTGCTCCCTATTTCCTTCTGCCAATGGAAAGGGGAGAAAACAGAAAACAACAAAACTTGTGAGTACCTTGTGGGTTGAGACACCCACTGTTTGCTGGACTATTTCTGTACCCAGCATCAGTAGGGATCAGATAAAATATGGGATGCCTGGAAACCACAGTCTAGGAACTACATCTTTGAATAACTAGTAGGCAGCAGGGTTATGCTCCTGTATGATATCTTCCTGGAAGTGTAACATCAGCAAGCCAGAGTAGTGCTGCTTTCATTCTGGAGTATGAAGTAACATAAGAAGGCAATTTTCCTGCTAAGATTACAGATGTTTGGGGAATATGCTGAACTGCCCAAAGAACATGCAGGCATTGCATAAATGGATGTGCCTGGCAGGCATTTGCCAAGACAGAGGTTTTCTGCACTGGTTTGGCCTTGTTTTCTAAGGATATGAAACTAAAAAAATTTAGCGAGGTTCAATTCAAAATTAGCTCCTCTAAAGTATGGAGCAAGTACTGGCAATCTGAGCACCTACATTTTGTTGTCTGAACCTTCAATATGTTTGTGGCAGTGCTAAGGTGGGGTCCATCCATCCTCCCTCAGAGGCTCCTCAGGCTCTCTGGACGATCACTGCCAGGCTGCTGCCCTTGGTGAGCAAGCCATATCCATCAGCTGCCTCCTGATCATTTGCAACTACTGGAAACTGTAATCAAATTGGACAAGAAGAGAGAGCTCAAGTACATTGAATTCCTTAAAATATTATGAAATTAGACATCTGAGTAGAGAGAAAGGGTATTTTTGTCCATGCTAAGGAAAAGGTTAAGAAGTTCATTCACCATTGGACATCAAATAATCAACATAGGCCAAACGCGCTACTGACTGAACTCCATTCATTCTGGTGCTCTGGGAACAATTTTATTCAGCATCTGTCTTAAGTGTGAGGGAACTTTCTGCATCTGATGATAAATTGTGTTTGATCACTTTTACATTATCAGTGACTTTCATGTAGCTAAGTGATAATCATGGTATTGCACAATGGATTTTTCAGTTCTTCCGAATTTATTACCTCTTACAGGTTTGATGCAGTGTTTTACTAAAAAAAAAAAATATAGTAGGTTCTTTAGTAAGAATGCAAATTTAAATAATTCCTGGCCGATACTTTTATTTTGCTTTTGAGGCATATTTTTTGCCATTGAAACATTTTTAAATAGCTCGACTAAAATGTGAAACAGGTGAAAATGCTGTAATTCCTCAATGGCTTCTATCTACCAACTTATATTGAGTACCAGCTTATATAATTTTCAAATCTAATATATAATAAATAAATTTTAATTAACTAAATAAATAAATAAATAAATAAATCAAATAATAAATTTGATTTTCAAATCAAATATAATTTTCAAGATGCTGAAACTGGAACTAATACTCCTCATAACGTATGTAAGATATTTTAAATAGCAAACTAATAATACTGAAAGCCATTATATATATTTAAGCACTTAAGAATAAAGAAAAATGTTTTTACTGAAAGATCAGCTACAAATTTTACATTGCTTCAGTTTTCAATAAAAGGCTTTAGTCTGCTGCCAGACAGCAGTGGAAAGCTATGCTGACTTTAAGAAGGAAACTAGAACAGAGGAAATACTCACGTACTAACTTGAGAGAATCATAGTTCAACCATCTGAAACTAATACATACACAGGATACTGAGGTTACGTGTTTTCCTCTGCTATGTGCAAGAAATAATAATT
Source organism: Antrostomus carolinensis (assembly GCF_000700745.2). Classification (NCBI taxonomy): domain Eukaryota; kingdom Metazoa; phylum Chordata; class Aves; order Caprimulgiformes; family Caprimulgidae; genus Antrostomus; species Antrostomus carolinensis. The sequence continues at coordinate 9,657 of NW_010298823.1, read as the reverse complement.
TATATTAAATTCCTTGCTATCCTAAAATGATTGAGCCTCGTGTTTCTGCATGGTTTAGTACTTTCAAAGTGGGACAAGTAATTATCTCTTACATAATAAACCATCTGCATGGATATAATAAGAATGTGGTTAAGTAGCATTTATCATGCAGAAGATGCCAAAATCAGCTGAAAATCCATCTATAACATCCTGGTTAGTTGCTAAGCTTTTGAAGGGGTCTTGAATATATCTCATATGTGATGCTGCAAAACTCAGGTTGACATGGTAACGTGCATAGTAAGAAAAATCTCAGCTTTATTAGCGACTTCATTTTAATTCCCGCCCTTTCCATATGCTTCCCTCAGTTTCTGGAGTAAGTGTATCTTAAGAGTCCCTGATTGTAACTCATAATTATTTGGCATAATCAAGATTATATACTCATCTTTTATTTTGTAGGCAGCAGAATAGTAACAGGTCTATGAGATTAATCCCTAGCAACATTTTTTAATGACCATGTTAAATTTAGTGCTGTTCTGAGAGAGATTATGTGTATTGCATAGTTAATGGGATGCTTGCTATTATGTTAGGACTCATCTGGTAGTACTCTGCCAGAGGAAACAGGCAGAAAAGAAGAAATTTTCTCAATGTAGCTACTCTAACAAATATAAAAGCTGTTAAGAGTCAATGACCAGGGCCATAAGCCCTGAAGACTCTTGCTGAAGTAGACAAGACCAGAAGAGACAAAGGTTGAGAACACAAGCTGAAGGAATGATAGCACAGTAAAAAAGGACCCTGTAAGACAGAGCCAAGAGCAAGTTTGCGAGAATAAAACTGAGACATAGCAATCACTTTTGGGATATTTGGATAAAACTGAGGTTTCATAGATGATCAGCAAAAAATTGTAGGTCTTAAAGCAATAAAAACACATCTTTAGATTGTTTTTAAATACTTCTCTCTCAAAGATTTATTTATTCTGCAAAGTAAACCATACCTTGTTTTTAATAAGGCTTTATGTCTTTATACATTCTTTAATTATCTTCTTCTGTGCATGAGAGAGCATTACAGATTGGTGTATGGTGTGGGATGAGTCTGGCACCTTATAGCATGTGATTGAGAGAAGGGAGGGAGGGAGGGAAGGAAGGAACTGCAGAGCTAGTATATCATCTGAGGAACATGATAGCTAGAGTAGGAAAGCAAGGTGCTACACTGCATCAATGCATGAGGTACAGACAGAGCTAAAGAGGAGATGCAGGATCTGTTTCACTGTGTGGCACTTAACAGGTCTACTGGATACAGAATCCCAAAGGTACTCAAACTCATCCCACCTTTTGGGATGATAAATAGAGTAATTCAGTTCCAAGGCTGATTGAGGGATAGAACTGTGAGACTCCACAGATGATAAATAAAGGCACTCAGAGTGACCAAAAAACTGCTTTGCTGAAGCTTTCCCTGCAGCCATGACATAGGTCACTCTTCAACCCTCAAAATAACTTATCACTGAAGTGAGATGTTATCATCACACTAAACAGCAGTGTTATGGAGTGAGAAAGGAGTGTCACCTAGCTTTACAGGGGAGCCTTGATTTATCATGGAAATACTGATATCACTGTGAGAGCTACCTTACAAAGGAAATCTAATCAAGGAATTAGAAATACTTGAAAAGAAACCTGAAAAATGAAAGAACAGAAAATATCTTCCTCTTCTCTGATAACTGTGTAATTAACAAGATTGAAAAATATTTGAAACTAGTTTCCATGAGAACTTCTGGGTCCATGGTAGCTCCACAGGTCTACTTAATGTCTGATTCCTTCCACAATGGCATTCCAGAACACCAAAAAACCCACCCATTTTTAAAACTGACACATGGATTTTCTATTTTTCAAATAATTCTAAATGTAATTACCCTGATAAAATTAAACTGAGGAAACTAAACAAGACTAGTTGTTTGGAAGCTGTTTCACCTAGGTTTACACCATCCAAAAGGGAAAAAAGAAAAGAGAAATATGAGAAATATTAATGTCACTGTCTACTGCAGTATCATCAATTCATTGTGAAGCTTAAAAAATGCTTGTTTTCCACAGAGACTTTCTTTACTGAAGGTTCACAAACCTAAACCATGCATGATTTAAGGTTCTTTATTTTAAAGCTATGAAGAGGTGTAATTCTATTTATGTAAAACAGCCCTTCATGAATTTTCAAGGGATTTTTTACATTAAACTTTCCTATACTAAAACAAAATTAATTAGTTCTTCAAAACAGAGGACTTTGAATTCCACTTTCATGGCAAATTAGGTTTCGCTTTGTTACAATCTAAGAGTATGTAGATTAACTTGCTTAATACAACTTTCCTTCCTATCAACAATGATTTGAATGTAATCTTAAGATGTGTGTCTGAGTTCTGTCTGGCTCTTAATGGTAACAGCCTCTTTTTATCAAAATTCATGTTTAAGGTTATTATGTGAATATATTTCACATTGACTGCACCTAAACTTTCAAAATGTAAGTAAATGAACAAGCAGGAAAAGAGTTATCTGGTGATGCAGAACTGTCAGCTACCCTATTCTCTTCTAGGCTGTAATAGTTTCCCCACACAAACATAGTTACTGTACAGATAAAAATGGCCCTACATCTTATCAAAGGACTGAGCTGACAATCCACTGAGTTTTAAAATTACAGAAAACATCTATCTATCTACCCCAGACCAGAGCTTTTGCCTTACATTTTCTAACAAGTAATTATAAACAGCCACTCTTAAAGTTATTGAAATTTGAATAATTCCAGATCATTGTAATTTAGACTGGCTGAAGAGTTTTCAAGGTCAAGTTTTTAATAGATTTTGGGGTACCTGGAACTGTCCAGAAGGATAGTGTGTTGGGCAAGTTTCAGCTTTGTATTAAGCTTCTAAAGTCTGAGTCCAGTTTTAGGCACTTAAGTTCTTTCTTTGGGGGATGGGGAGAAGACTGTCAGTTATGTTTACTTGCCTTTTCCATTTACTATCTGTTAGTTCATCTCAAAGACAGTCTTTAACTTTCATTCTTTTTCCTCTGGGTATACTGTTTTGGTTATCTGTGCATCCCTGACACAATCCCTGATGACTGTGGGAATACTGCACTTTGATCTGATTTTACCTTGAGCCATGTTACCACAAGAGTCACTACTCTTACAGTATCATTGCTAATTAAAACAGCCCATTCTATCAGTCATAAAACTATTACTGCTTGTGTATTTACCTTAATTTTTCTTTAGCAATAAGGTATTTAGGAATGATATCTGCAATCATTTTGTCTTTTACCTGATGAATCTTAGAGTGGTGCACAAACTTATGGTGGCTAAGCATAACTGAATTGGTATCAACAGAGTTGTTATCAAAGAGTACTTCTCTAAACCTTATATTTTCAATAATTTGTAGATAAAATTATTTGCTGCTCAGCATCTTAAAACAATACTTACTATTTATCTGTGCACTAACGGTATTAGACAGTCAGGTTGAAATCTTTAAGATTACCATGACAGTTTGGAGGTTGAATCTCCTCTAAATTAATGAGAATTGGACTTTCAGCCATAATGAAGATAAATCTTTAATTAAATGTCATTAGATCAATTCTACCTGCTATTGTGCTTAGCCATAGGGTGGTTGAGTGGAAGGACCATCAGTAAACCTTTTCAGACCACATAAGCAGCAGACTAGGATCCCTCTAGGGTACACAATCTGCATGCGAAGAGAAGTGGTAGTCTAGTTAGAGCAACAGCTGGTGCCTTACCTCTTACCCCTAACCTCTGAATGAACTGTGGGAGAGGATGGCATCCAAATCCCCAGTCAGAAAAGATATATATGCTGCCCAAAGGATCTGTTTCTGGTCATAACAGGAGGTGTGGAACCCAGCAGACACTGCTTGACAACCTCATATGGCCAGTAATGCACCTCATATGGTGCATTACCAAAAAGTGGCACCTAGAAGGTTCAAAACCCACTCATATACAGCGAAAATTTGAGACACGACCCAGGTCACCAATGTCTTCCCACCTCATTTCTCCTTTTTAGCAGTCAGCAAAGAATATAAATTTAATTAGTTTGAATCAAAGACCATCAAAAATTTCAATCCTGCACTTCAGAATTATTCTAATTCAGCTTCTTGGCAAGCTAGAAAGAAGAAAGATTGTAGTAACAATTTACTCAGATATGTATCTTGCTACACTACACAATGATGGAGAATATTTTGGAGATGTTTCACAGGTAGGATTTGGCCTGCCACCTGGATAGTTCATTTATAATTGATAATCCCAAACAATTGATAATTGATAATGACAGAGTTTTAGGTTCAATTTGTTTACCAGTATGGGCAAGCAAATCAAATCAGACAAACAGCTCTTTAAACAGGCCCTTAATCATATCTGAAATAATACTATCTGAAACATCTGAATAGAGGGGAATCCATATGAGAAGAGGCTGAAGTTGCTTGATTTGTTCAGCCTGGAGAAGAGGAGACTGAGTGGAGACCTCATCGTGGTCTGTAACTACCTCACTTTGGGGCATGTCCCGATCTCTTCTCTCTGGTGACCAATGATAGGACCAGGAGAAATGGCAGGAAGATGAAGATGTGCCAGGGGAGGTTTAGACATTAGGAAAAGGTTCTTTGCCCAGAGGTGGTGGAGCACTGGAACAGGCTCCCCAAGGAGGGGCTCATGGCACCAAGCCTGACAATATTCAAGAAGCATTTGGACAATGCCCTCAGACACATGGTCTGAATCTTGGGGTTTTCCTATGCTAGATTCCAGGGGAACCATATAGCAGCCTTCCATTACCTGAAAGGTGCCTATAAGAAAGCTGGGGAAGAACTGTTCACAGGGCCTGTAGCAATAGGACAAGGGGTAATGGTTTTAAACTAGAAAAGGGTAGATTTAGGTTGTATATTAGGAAAAAGTTCTTCAATATGAGGGTGGTGGATCATTGGAACAGGCTGCCCAGAGAGGCAGTGGAGGTCCTGTCCCTGGAGATATTAAGGTCAGGCATGATGGGGCTGTGAGCAACCTGCCCTAGCAAAGATGTTCCTGCTCACTGCAGGGGGGTTGGACTAGATAACCTTAAGTCCCTTCCAACCCAATACATTCTATGATTCTAAGAGTTGGACTCGATGATCCTCATGGGTCCCTTCCAACTCACAACATCCTATGATTCTATGATCTCAACAATATCTGAAAGAAAAAAAAAATTAAGAGACTTAAGTGTGAAAAACCATGCTGGAGGTCTTTTGTTGACATAGTTAAAATATCCATGGAGGATCAAAAAGTGAAATACTGTAATTTTCCAATACAAAATGTGTTCACTTTTCAATGGGGCCTCTTTCCAGTGGACAAACATGTAGGAATAACTTTAAGAATGTTTTATCCAATGACCAGCATGTAATTATATCTGCTGTATGAAAAGAGTTAAGTCTTGGTCTATAGTGTGTTTTTAAAAGGATTAATTTCTTGAAGTGAGTTATAAGCAAATAAACAAGACAAAAAAAGAGTCTTTAACTGTGAATGATTTTACCAGATTAAAAAATCCAGTTGTACAGTTAAAGAGGATATTGTCTTTTGTTAAAAAATAAGCTCGCTGAAGAGAAATAGAAGACAGATAATATAGCAAAAAACTTTTTATTTACTTGTTATTGTAAGTCTGGACAAGTGAAATATCAACAAGAGACATACGAGCAAACATCAGTGAGAAACTTTACAGCCAGAAAGACTAAGGACAGAGAGGAATTTAAAAAAATATATTGTGAGCAAAATTAATCCTATCAAAATTATAGGTCTGTTATCAGAAGCAAACAATGGAAATTGTCAATAACAATGCAGAACAGACAGAAGCATTCAACAAATATTTCTGTATAATGCAGTCCCATCACAGTCATGAATGCCATATGTTCTTGCCTAAAATAATAAGCAAATAATTTTTAACACAAGGGTAGTTTTAACTCTAAAGAGGATTTATTACTGGTCTGCCTGAACAATTAAATATTTAATAAATTAAAGCAAATTAAGGAAGCATTAAAAACCTAGAAAAAGTCAGGGTTACACTTGGACAACATAAAGGATATGACCTTGATTATGTAATCCTAGCTATGCAAGAATCAGTAGCAGGTAAAATAACCAAAGGCCCGATACACTGTGTAATCAATACAGGAAATGATTGTGTAATTAGTGCCAATGAGCATGTCACATGGGGTAGCTTTCTGGGTGAGATTGCAGAATACCATTGATAAAGGTGACTGCATCGACATATGCTTCTGTAAAGCAAGAGACATACAGCAGCACATCTAATTAAGTGATTAGCGTTATACAAAATCAGTGTAACACACAATAATTAATTAAAAAACAGCTAAATGACAGATCTCCAAAAGGAACTAGAAACAGCTAGTCATAACCCCTCAAGTAATTAATGAGCAATATGTAGAGTTCTGTTCTTGTTCAGAAGTGAGTTTTTCCCGGCTTGTTTCTGGTGGCTGGTGCCAGGACCCTGCCACCCCACCCCACCCCATGCCTCTGCTGTGCCCAGCTGGCTTGTGCAGCTCCAGTTGCTCAGATCCCTGCTGGGAGCTGGCACAGGCTGTTTGCTCAAACAGACGTATGCGACTGTGCTAGCACCAGTTCCCTCGGCCTGGTTTGGCATCCTAAGAGCAGAGTGGCTCTCTGAGATGAAGTGGAATGAGCTCTAAACACACCCTTGATACTGGTGCCTTCAGGGATTGAGCGCCACATTTTAGAAAATGCTGTCCTCTGCTACTACATAAATTTATGAGTGATCTGAAGGAATATTTAACAGCATTAATGGTAAAATTTGCAGATGACATAGAATGCATAAAGCACTAAATAATGCAAAGAAAAAACAGTTTTTCTGCAGGGAAATTGACATCCTTTAGTAAGCCAGGATCATTTGAACATGCTTTTTGAGACAGCTGAATGCAAGGTCATTCAGCGGGAACAAAGAATGTAGGTCATGTTTAGAAGACTGGAGACTGTGTCCTGGAAAGCAGTGACTCTGAAAAGGATTTAGGGGTCACAGTGGTTAGCCAACTAAAGAGAAGCTCCCAGAACAATGTCTCAAGGCATTTGTTACAGCCTTCAGATACAGGAGTGTTGGGTGGTGACATAACTGTATTCAATTCTACTGTACACTTTTGACAAAGGTGCTTAAAAATTAGAAATGTTCAGAAAAGCACTGTTGGAATACTGTTAGATCTGAAAAACCTCATTAACAGTAACAGCAAGTTTCTTACTTTCTCTAGTGGATTAAGAAGTGACTGCAGTGTGGTTTATAAGGGTGCATTACAGAGGGCTCAGGACACACACAGTATTCCAGTCTGTCCAACGAGGAAAGACAATTTTGTATTAGCAAGACAGTATGGTGACTATATAACTATTGAAGCAACTTACGCAAGCTTTGTTTCTATTTAGAATTGCATTGTTTTAATTTAAGTTGTGGACAAACACATGAAAAAGGTAAAGGGAAAGCATCTTCTAAAGTGCTTTAAAAAGAAAAGCACGACAAGCGTGCATGGCAAAGGCAAACAGACTGTATGGTATTGTGTTGTGTCTTCATATTAAACACAAAACTGCAAATGAACAAACTAACACATTTTAAAAGACACTATTGGGTTTATACTTTAGTATAGATTTATATGGCATCCCTTTTGACATTTTTTAACATAATCAGAGTGAAGATCTTTCTTGAACATCTGTGAAATATTTGGCACGCTTAGGCTAGACGTAAATAATACATGTCAGAGAGATGTAAACACCAATGGGAGAAATAAATTATGTACAGGGCACTATAGCTAAAGTAATGAGCTGAAACATAAGAAACTTCCATTAACCTGATCATCAGAAAAAAAATTCCTTATAATTGGAGGAATTCAACTTGCCTCCTTTGGGAAGTGGAAGCCCCATTACCTGAGATATTTAAAATGAACTGGAAAAAACAGCACTGAAGGATGTTAAAGAACAATCCTTTGTCAGAACCATGATAGTCTTTTCTGTCTCTGTTCTTTGTGATCTCCTGTTTTTTTCTATAATTTCAGACTGTCATGAATATTTTATTGGATTGTTGACCTACAAAAGAAGTGGTTTAAAGAACAGAACTTTAATGCAAGATTACTAAAATTCATATACAGGAGTGAATTCAAAATTAGTTTCCAATCTCCTGTCAAGTATACCAACATTACAAATATTGCCCAAGAGATTTTCAAAAACAAGACTAAAAAGCAATATAACTGGTGAAATACTCAATGTGCTCAGTTTTTAATAACTTGCCTCTGAAAAACAATGGTCTTTACTAGTAAAGTGGCTCAGCACCCCATTGACCATAGGGGAAGACTTAAGTGCCTTAGAACAAGATCTACAAAAACTAAGTTATGTGGTAAGAGCGTGCTGAGGACTGAATTCTACATTGAATTCTGAATCTCTCTGATGTTTGGGTATTTTAATACTATTATTTCTTTGAGCAGAGGTTTTGCTGAAGGCTTTAGGTGCTCATTTCTATTTCAAAATCTAAGGAAACAAGTGTAGCCAGAAGATTCCCGTCTCTGCTCTCTGCAATACTTTAGTGATTAAAGAACTTGTCCAGGATGATGAAGACACAGCATGCATCAATAAATTTTTCTCCTTCAGGGAATCTCCTGTCTCCTAAGAACTCATCGGTGGACTCTTCTACGGGAAAAGAAAGGAGTGCTCTGTCCCCTTCTTCTTTTGAGCCTCTTACAGTTTGTGTAGACTGCAGGCTTCGTTTGCCTTCAGACAGATTAAGCAGGAGCTTCTGTTCTGATTAGAGGTCTATCACTGGGAGCAGGGCACCCTGGGCTTAAGTCTCTGCTCCACTGATTGTTTCTGGATTTATGGATATAAAACACATAAATGGTCCATAATACAGATGCACAAAGCCATCTTTTGTCCTTCCCAACTGAGTGCCATAACCATGAGGTTACAGACTAATTCCCTCTCTCTGATCTAATGCATTTTTAATTCTTTCAGACTACAAAGTGGAGCAGCTTCAACAGAAGGGACAGACTGTGTTTTCTTCCCTTCCATGTCCCCCTGGACTGTGGGCTGTTTACCTGACAAGTAGAAGAGACTTGAAGTCTTTGTGGCACAGATGAAAGCAAACCAGGTCCTTCACCTCAAGAATGTTTTAACTGCTGAGATTTTTACACTAAAATTAAGAATAACTAAGCCTTTGAGGAGAAAGCATCAGTTATGGCTGAATTTTTGTGTGGAGGTTGCCTTAGCAAACGTGTTCCAAGACCTGAGGGGCTCAGGTGTATGAGGACCAAGTCAGTCAGAGGAAGCCTGAGGTGCCTTGGTGCAAATACATCTTCTGGGAAATTTAAGCATAAAAACTGTAGCACCTATGGGGGTTAGTCACCTCCGAGGTGAGCTGTAACTAAGTGAGTGGTGTGAGGAAGCCTGGCTCCATTTTTAGCACCTAAATTCCACGTCAGTCGCACCTTCAGCACTCAATCCCTGTCACAGGACTTTGGTGACTGGGTGGGCTCTCAGCACCTCGGGACCAGATGCACCTCTTGGGAATCCAAGTGGCACATTTGGTAAAAATACTTCTAAAGGCGTTTTTTGGACACCGGGCCAGGGCATCGCAGGGACGGCAGCTGCCCCCCGCCAGGCAGGCCCCCATCGGGCACGTCT
>NW_010298822.1:17366-33031 GCF_000700745.2 Antrostomus carolinensis | reverse complement strand
AGGTCCCTTCCAACCCCTGCAATTCTATGATTCTGTGATTCTGTCTCTCTTCTGTGCTAAATCAGGTTATTGTTAAGGATGTTAAATTTGTGCTTTTGGGAAAAAGAGACATGCTTCCTGCAAGGCCACCTCCCACCAAGGCATCACTCCTTTGTTTCTTTGCATTTATTTTATTTGAGGGTTGTCAATATTTTAGTGTAGTTTTCCATGGTGTTCCTCTTTATAGCTGCAAGATTGCCTGCCTTGATTTTGCCAAATAGGCTTCCTTTAGGCTCCACGAGAAGCAGAATATTTTCCATTTGGTCTATTCATGTGCAAATACCTATCTGCCTTGGGTATACAGGCAGCTTCCATGTGAGGGGAAAGAATTTGAAAGGACCTGGAGACGTCGCAAAGATCTTTGCAGAGATTCTCTACAGTATTTTCACCTTTTGAGCTTTTTTCCTCATCTTTTTAAGCATTAGCCCTCTGGCATGGTCAGGTGCTAGGAATCCCCTGGCACCAAAGGCGAATGCTCTGTTGAGTCTCTGTCCTTCTGCCCTGGTGACCTTTCTTTGGATGTCTGCCAGCATGGCCCTGATGGAACCACTGCCGCTGCAGATCTCTCTGCCAAGCACTTGCAGTCAGTAAGAGCAAAACCCAGGCTTTATGTTCAGCATGGTCACAAACTGTCTACAGTTGGACTTGGTGATCTTAAAGGTCTTTTCTAACCTAAATAGTTCTATGATTCTATAAGGTTGTCAGGAGATCTAGGTTGTGGTCTCTTCTAGCGTATTAACTCCTGCTCTATACTAGATTCTACTACTGCATCTCTATCTGGTCTTGGAAAAGCCATGTGGCTTTCTTTGTCCCCTCATCTTACATCATTTCTTCATTTCTATTATGTAAATTAGATAGTTTGCCCATGAACACCTAGATGTGCAGCTGATTTTTTTTTTCTTTTTGTCAATTATTTATTTTAAAATAGGCACTTTAAAAACTTCTAGAAAGCACTTGAGTTTTTGCTTTGTTATCAGGGTAGTTTTCCTGATTGAAAACTTCCCTTTCTTCAGAAGCTGCACTAGTAGCAATCCTCATATTGTATACAGCTTGATGAAAGGTTGGATTGAGTTGTTTTCCTACCAAACTGGAAAGTGATTTTCTTTTTAATCTTTCTTTCCATTTGGCCACTACTTAATGTCTTTTGTCTGCTTAAGGAGGACAGGTGCAATTATTCACCTCTGAGTGCTGGGAAAGGAATTGTAATTCAGCGTGGTCTCTTAGAAAGGAATGTAATTCACTGCCCCACATACAGTACATTATGCAGGTCAAACAGAATTGTGAAAGCTGTAGCATCGTCAAGGAGAGAATATGATGAACAATGCTTGGTACCAAATCAGGCTGTTTATCTTAATACTTTATTTGTGAGTAGAAAAGTAAAAGAATTAATTATAGATTGGAGCTTGATAGAATTGTCTTTTCAGTCTTTTAAGAACAAAATCTCTTGGCACTGCTATGTGAGGAAAAGGATGTGCGAAGGTTCTCCTACTAGTTCACTGGAATGCAGGTTTTAAAACAGTTGTAGTAGATATAGCACTATTTAGATAATTTAATCTTTTTTATTATTCTTTTTTCTCTTTTAATGCAGTGAAAATGAAGGCCAGGACTTTCAAAAATGTAGCACAATTTATTTTTTTTTTTCTGAAGAGAGGAAGTTCTCGCCCTTTCCTTAAAGAGCAACCCTGCCACTAAGACACCCTGTGTGACTACAGAGAGGTTTCAGCCCAGAATGAAGATATTCAATAGATATTTAATAGATTAATGATGGAAGAGATCTGTTTACAGAACAAAATTCTGCACTGGGTAAACTAACAGAGTTTCTAACCAATTACAGCTGCAGAGCAGCTGTGTCCCAGCATACCTGTTGCTTGAGATTTACAAAAAATGAACAGATTTAATTGAAAGATATTTAGTTCAAGTTTCAAGACCTTTTTTCACACCTGTGGGAAAAATAAGTCAGGTTACTGTTTCTCTGCATCATGTCTAAGTCTTTTCCTTGCAGTCTCTATTTTTGCTTGACAATAAGTTTCACCTTTCTAGGAGAAACCTCTCAGGTCTGGTCTAATCCTAAGGGCAAATTGCCACAGAATTTTGAATAGAGTCCTTTTTCCTGCTTCATAATCAAAGAGGTTAGATGGACATTTCCCACTTCTGTTGAAATAAATAATTTAAACATCAAATCTTTTCCTCCCTCTAAATGCATGACAATGATTTATAGAATAGATACCAGTCTTTTCAGGCAATTAAACCTTTATGCTCCAGCCCCTGTCCTACACAAGATCAGCTAGTTCAGGAGCAGAGAGATGAACATAGTGCTTTCCAGTAGAGGGTGTCTGAACCAGATGTTTGGTCATTTTGATTTTTCTGGAATGCAAAATGGAGTAATTTTTTTTTTATTCTCTGTCACGGCTTTTTTTGGTCCTCTTTTCTTGCACCAGGGGGGTTAATTTGAGGTAAAAAAGGCTATAGGAAAAGGACAAAGCATTCGATTTGTTGTTACAGCCAAGTATCATACAATACAACAAACTGAATATGGAAACTGTATCTGCTTATGGTAAGATGTATAATTCCCTTCAGAGAAAATACAGACTGCTGTGTAGATCTAAAAAATGCTCAGAGTCTGGGAGTAAACAGCTGTGCTGCTGTTCCAGGACTGAGTGTACCATATTACAACCACTTTGTTTCTCTTGAAATGTTGGTGAAGTAGGGAAAAAAAATAATCACATAACATTAATAAAAGAAAGCCAAGCATTTCAGTGCTTTTGTGAAGGCGAAGTTGCATGGCTTCATGAGTAACTGCTTTTTAAAGGGCAACCAGCGTTGAAATCTTGTTAACTGACTGCAAAGAAATTAATTGATTTGAAGGACTATATCTAATTTTGGTATTTTATTCTAAGATGTTCTGTGTGAACAAACCCTTTTTTTCTAGTCTTGTTAAGTTCATTAGGAGTGTTTGTGTTGGTGGTGGTCTCTCTGGGTAGAGTAACTTGCATGATTAAAAATATTTTTCCTTATTTAAGAAAAAGAAAAGGGAGGGAGAGAGGAAAAAGGAATGATAAGCTCACATAGAAGGAAAAGCGACAATTAGATAATGTTTTTTGGGGAAACAGTTAAACCGTCTATAAAAATATGTCAAATACAAAGAAAGAAGGAAAAAAAACCCCAAACATAATCTCTTTCAGCAAAAGCCATCTTAGACTGTTATCTATAACCTTGTTAATTAATTTTATTCTCACCGTATTTAAGCTAGTCCTAAACCCCACAACACCCTATCCCTCACCCCCTGAAAAAAACCCAACCTAACCCAAAAAAACCAGACCTAACAGAGATGCCATTCCCACTCAAGGACTGCTTTTGAAACTGACCTTATACATTATTAAAAGTCATATGTCTGGAGGAATAAAAACATCTAATTTCCTACACCCAAAGTGAAAACACTTTCTGATTTAAACTAAAGACAGTGACAGTGTCCCTGGAGCTGTAGGCTTTGTAGATCTCTCAACCCTAACCCTAATTGCCGCCTGAGACTGTGGCTGATGTCCCAAGTAGGATGGGTGGGCAGGATGAGAAAAGTGTGGCAGGAGGAAGGTTGGAGCAGTGCCATGCTCCCCTTGGCATGCCTTTTCCAGCGCCTGTGTCCCTGGAGCTGTAGGCTTTGTGGATCTCTAAACCCTAACCCTAACCCTAATGGTGTGTGGGGTTGAGGATGTACCAAGGGTGTCCCAGACAAGAAAGGTGAGGAAGGAACAAATATTGATGGAGTTCCGTGCTCCCCTTGGCCTGCCTTTTCCAGTGACAGTGTCCCTGGAGCTGTAGGCTTTGTAGATCTCTCAACCCTAACCCTAATGGCCATCTGAGACCGCAGCTGATGTCCCAAGTAGGATGGGTGGGCAGGATGAGAAAAGCATGGAAGGAGGAAGGTTGGAGCAGTGCCGTGCTCCCCTTGGCATGCCTTTTCCAGTGCCTTTGTCCCTGGACCTGTAGGCTTTGTGGATCTCTAAACCCTAACCCTAACCCTAATGGTGTGTGGGGTTGAGGATGTACCAAGGGTGGCCCAGATAAGAAAGGTGAGGAAGGAACAAATATTGATGGAGTTCTGTGCTCCCTTAATCAAATGTAATTCAAAAGCAGATGTCAGTCGGGCTAGCGATCACAAAGGGATGAGTTGCTGATCCAAACAGGGAACTGGAGGAGAAACTTGAGAGTCATCCTGCACAAATTACATAGCTGGAAGGAGAAGCCTTTTTCTTGCTTTGCCCAATACTTGAGTTTCATGAGGAAGGTAAGGTTTCTTCAACAAAGTGCCTGCTGCAATGATGTCCAGTGATGGCTGTGGTATCAGCAGGTCCACAGCTGCGTATGAGACTCCTTGCTGATATATTGAACATTTATAATGCAGCTTCCAGTCTGAAGAGGTGATGGTCTGTATCACTGCGCAGAATGGCTCCCACAGATATTGCACTTTTGCTTGTGCCTCTAAAAAAAACGCCAAAGTGTACACTTGCTCTTGTGTGGAGAATACAATCAGCCAAACTCTCAGGTGACCAGAGGTGATGAGTCCCACTGGCATCAACCAAGCCTTTCCTGTTTGTATTCATTGATGTTCTGATGAGCAAAAGCAGCTGAAGGGTGTATTTGACCCTGATGTGGACTTTTGTGTCATCTACTTCAGTCTTTATTATCTATTGTATTGATAGACTGAAACAAGCCTGTTTCCTGTGGTTCTAAAAAGAGGCAAATTAGGTCTCTGAGTTTTGCCCTGACCATGTTGCTTTAATCACATATATATGTTGTTTTCTTCTGTCTTCTGGCTTTCCCTGAAATCATAGGAGAAAGGAAAATACCTTTTACACATGAGGCAAAGAGATTTTTTTTTTGTTGGTATTTTTTTTTCCCCACTTTTTTCTCTCCTATGTTTTGTTCTTTTACAAGTGAAGTGAATCCCCCACCTACCTGTGGGGTTTTTAAGAAAATGATCTTTTAATGTAGAAGTGTTTATGTTCTCATTAAGGGGTGAACATAACATTGATTTCCTCTACCCTTACCCAAAATCTAATAGCAAACTGTCGTGGCTGGAGTTAAGTTTGCTCACCAGGTTTAGTGGTGTTTTACTACTTTAATTAGGCTTTGGGTTTAAGGTGTTTCATGAGAAGAAAAGGGCTTCTCAATAGTTGGGTTAAAAAGGCAGGGAGAAACAACAGCCGTAAGGGCACTTTCCCATGTACTTGAGCATGATTAAATGTAGCAGGGGGTTCTTCCTTCACCGAGTAAATTACCTTTGTCCCACGTGTATATTGATATAAACTTTAAACATTTGGCTTTGCAGCATATCTCAGGCTGCTTCTCTCAATGCTCAGGGTCAAGAGAGAAATTCATGAATGCTGACAGGAAATCTCTTTCTAAGTATAAGGAATAGGTGTCCAGTTTCCCAGATAAACAGAAGATTAAAACTGTCGAATTCTTTGTGTGTTTACTTTTAAACTACGCACATGGCAAATGGAGGAACCTTGTGACCAGTTGTGTATTAGTAATTCAGATGCCATCTCATTTCTCTAATGTCCTACATATAAAAATCCCGTGAAAAATCTGCATCCCTGTACAAATTGTTTCAGCCTGGTATGGTGATTCAGGAAAGTGTTGTGTTAGGTTATTTGTTACTATTTGAGAAGCCAAAAGATCTGAGCCTTCAAGAAACTCTACCTGACATTGCCAGATGCTACCGAAGTGATAGTCGCATCAGGGTGCCATAGGGTTTTAATAGGAAGAGTTTGTGTTTCTTTTACGGTGTAGGAAATGGAGAACAGTTCATAAACTTTCTCATTTTCTCCCCTACTCTCCCATCTCCATCCGTCTTAAAATATTTTGCATCTCTGTAGCATTATGACACATTTAAGACCAAAGCTGAAACATAAGGCATAAATAAATGAATATATGATCTTTTTAATCCAAATGTAATTCATTAAAATCTGCTCAAAATTTTGTCTAATAGGCTAACCTATATTTTAAAATTCTTCAAATCTCATCCCTTTTATCTGGAATTACTTTAAACCATTCGGGACTGCTAAATGTTAAGTATTTATTAAATAGAGTATCAAGATATTTATATTTTTACATTTCAATTTACTAATATTGAACCAAATTCAAAGTTTCCTTAAAGTTTAATATTAAGACAGTAAAAACTTGAGATATGTTTCTCACTCAAACTGAAGAAATTTTCTTGGATGCTATTTTTAAAACAACCCACCTAACAGAATATAAAATGGTTCAAACCAGGATGTAAATTTTTAGGTATTAAAATGAAACCAAACCAACTCTAAGAAAACACCTCTAGCTGTGTTCATGCAGCCTGTGCCTTAGTCACTGTGCTTCCCATGGGCTTATTCCTTCTGAATTTGGGTACACATCCTTCTTTAGGGAGGCAAGAGGGAGGTGGGATTTAGGCCCATGAGATTGTGCCACCTGGTGGGATTTCAGCCTCTGGAAGTCACCTGCTACCAGGGTCTCTTGTCATGACTCTCATGCCACCACCGGTCTACACTGGCTCCCAAAATGACATTTGCTCAACAGTAAGCTTTTTATCTCAGTTGCTGACTGAGAAGTCCTTTGATGGCTATCCTTGTTCATTAACTACATGCTAGTTTTAAGCATTTGCTCCATTTTAGCCACTCTTTAAACATGCCATTTCTAGTTCTTGCTTTGAACGCACTATTTAATAACGATGGTGGGCAGAATAACTTTAGGCATATCACTAATAATTATCTTAACCAACCTATTGTGCAGCTGAACAGATCAGGTTAATGCAGAAAGCAGAGGGATTTGGAAGCAGTTTCCCTATTGTAGAAATGTAAGACCATTCACTTGTATATCGACTCAGATTGGAAAAAAGCAAATTGCTGATGTGAACAGAAATAAATGCCAGTCAGAATAAATATTGGCCTCAATGAGAGGGAGAAGGGGATTTAATATTCAGGAGAGTCTCTAGCTGTGGTAGTTGTTGAGTGCTGCTTATTCAGGCAGTAGAATTGTTGGGCTGAAGCCGGGAAAATTTACTGGCCCTGCCTTGGGCATCAAACTATTAGATTTCCTGTAATTTCAGCAGGTTTATGGGAAATATGTTACACCTTCATGAGTAAATGTGAAAATTTGGGCATCGGGAAACTGTATGAGCATTGTATATTTTTATACCATTTTTCCAAATAGTGCTTGATTCTTTGAGACCATATTGTTTTTATTACAATAAGCATTATTTGTCCCTCTGTACTGTTGGTGCTCATTTTCTTTTTAGGGAGAATATAAGGACAAGTGCTGATATAAGGTACTGCATAACTTTGTTAAAAAAAAAAAAAAAAGGGTGGGGGGATGGTGGAGAGCTGCTTCAGACAGATGAAAAATACCTAGTGTGTCAAGGAAAATATATTCCCCAGTGTCATTTCATGCTCCGCGGGGGGCTGTTTTCTTGAGTCCAGTGCAAATGCATATTCTCAAGAAAGCCATTTTCTGCTTAATGTGGAAAAGAAGAATAAAGCAATTTTTTTATTCCACTTTTATACAATCCTGTCAAGAAAGAGAGGTGGATGAAGAATTACAATCTTCAGAGATGCCATCAAGACTCCCTAAACACAAACCTTATCAACCCTAGTCTGTAATCATGTCAAATTTCACAAATTAAGCAAGACTAGATTCTGCTTTAGACACCGCCAAGGAAAACCCATGATTCAATAGGAACTAGCATGTGCAATTCCTTAAGTAGAACTCTATTCCCTCTGAGTGAACAGTGATGAGATGAATATGGAGAAAGTATGCAAGCCCTCCTTTCCCGTTCCCTGGAAGATGTTCTCCACCACCCCTCTCACCCTGCTAAAATTAAAGTTTGCTCTGACCTACTTTCATATTCCGTATTCCCTGGTGAGGCCACATCTGGAGTCCTGTGTCCAGTTCTGGGCTCCTCAGTTCAAGAGGGACAGGGATCTTCTGGAGAGAGTCCAGTGGAGGGCCACAAAGAGGATGAGGGGCCTGGAGCATCTGCTGTATGAGGAGAGGCTGAGAGAGCTGGGACTCTTCAGCCTGGAGAAGAGAAGACAGAGAGGGGATCTTATCAATGTCTATAGATAACTGAAGTGTGGGGCCCAAATGGATGGGGCCGGGCTCTTTTTGGTGGTGGCTGGTGACAGGACAAGGGGCAATGGGCAAAAATTGGAACATTGGAAATTCCAGACAAACTTAGGGAAAAACTTCTTTACTGTGAAGGTGACAGAGCACTGGAACAGGCTGCCCAGGGAGGGTGTGGAGTCTCCATCTCTGGAGAAGCTGGAAGCTGTTCTGTGCAAGCTGCTTTGGCAGGGGGGTTGGACTATGTGATCTCCTGAGATCCCTTCCAACCCCTACCATTCTGTGATTGTGTGGTTCCCTTGCACTGCACGCCGGAGAGCAGGCACAGAGCACCACTGAGAGCTCGCACGCCTGGCTGCAAAGAGAGGGAATACAATGCAAGAATGAGCTAAGACAGGAGAATTGATCTCTTCGATATCTTGGTAGCAAACACGTAGCGTTCAGTTCCTAAATGCGTCTAAACAAAAGTTCCCCGTGCCATTTGAAATGTCATAGGGGTTATCCTTCCTTGCCTACAGCTCCTGCTCTGGAGGGCCACAGGTCTCCCGTAGGTTTTACGTGCTACCTGCCAGGCTGCTGGGGTTGCTGGGGGTACTCTAGGGCATGTCAAATGGCACTAGGCAGCTATAATTAGGCAACTTAATCAAGCGCTTAGTTCCTAGGACTGCTTTGCCAGATACCTAATTTTAGCTGTCAATGATGCAATGAGTGGACGTTTCAGATGCTGAAGAAAATGAAAATTGTCACCATATGACCCACACGATCTGCTAACCTGAATGAGGTGCTTAGCAAACCGTGACAAATCCAAGGACCAGCACCTGTAAATGAGAGCGCACACCCTAAAGTAAACGTATTTTTGGCTAGTCACTTTGCTTCCATTGGATTTGATGCATCAGAGGGGACAGTGCTGTGCAGTAGTAACAGCAAATGAACCCAAGGAGAAAAAAATAATAAACCTTCCCGAGATGAATTAGTTTAGACATTAACACCATTATATATTTTGATGAATCCTTTAAAGTCTCCAAATCTCATAAAATGAAATCCTACGAAGGATTTGCTGTCATTATAGGTCAATTTAAACAAACAAACAAAAAAAAAAATTGGAGAAAAATGTTCTTTATCTTTGTAGTACTTTATTAAATAAAGTTTATAAATAAAATTGTAACATAGGCATAATTTTCCTGGAGTACTGCATGATAATAAACTAACTTCCTAGGATGGGTGGGGTGAGAGGTAGTAACACTATTCATTTTAATAAGCTGCCTTGATAATTCTCTGCTGCATCACTTCCAGAATGCATAAGTAGTAACGTTTGGAATATTTCTGAACGTGATTAGGAAATTCACCTAACATTTTTGTATCTGCTCTTAAAAAATATGAATATAAAAATAACTATTCCTGCAACTGGTAAAGGAGACAAAGGCATAGTCTGTGGGGAATAGCATCTATGAGAATGCTCCCACAGAAAATCCTCACGTTCTTCCTCCTGATGCAACAGTTAAAATATTTTCATGTTATGTTCCATCCCCATATGGTTTTCTTCAGTGTTGTTTTCTCAGTTGATGGAGGGAAATTCCCTAGACACATTTTACATAATTGCTAGTACGGTTGCTGTTGCTTACATTTGTTCTGTCAATTGTGGATAGTTCTTATTTCTAACTATTTTGTTAAAAGTGTTCAGAATGCTTAAAAATGCTGGAATAAAATATATTTAACACAACCACCCACTTGCAGAGCTCTACAAAGCTGGAATTCATCCGTCAACTCTTCTTCTCTTAGCACCCAGCTCTGTCTCATGGAAATACTTTCACTGTTTTCTTTTGCTTATTTTAACACTTTTTTGAATTCATTTTTGTTAATTTTTAGAAATTAGTTTAGTAGTTGTGGAAGATATGTTTTCACTACTGGTTTGGTTTTTGTTTTGTTTTGTTTTGTTTTTTGCAAATTGCTTTTGCTCCCTTTGAGGCAACGTGGGCTGTTGAAAGTAGCCCAGGCTCTAGAGTCAGGAACTGTGAACTGCACTTTGGTTGATGCTGATTTTCAGATTAATTAATAAAAAGGATTCTGTAGCATCCTACAAGTATTGGCAGCTATCCCCAGTATTTCAATGGGGGAACATTTCCTTCATAGCTTAGGAGAACTGATGTACAGCGAAATTATACAAGGAGCATTACTGAGATTAGAACTTGTTTCTTATTACCTACCACCTCACTAAATGTACCAGAAGTTATGACTCACCCATTTTTTTCTGTAGCATTTCATCCCATAGCAGGATGATGCAGTAATACTTTCCATTAGCTGTCCTGATGTTTTGAAACTAGTATCAGCTCTGAGACAGCATTAAATCCTTGTGCTAGATACAATAGCTTGAGGTAGGAATGAAGGTGGGCTCCCCACATGGATCTTCGTGCAGCATTTGGGATATTTTTCCTCCCAACATGTTTGATCTCTCACTCTCAGAGTTGAAAGTCAAATAAAATCTGACCTGGACAAGTAAAGTATTTTTTCAATAGACTTGCAGAAGCCTCAACAAATTGGATCTGTGATTTGGAGAAGTTACATAGGGTTTTACTTCTGTTTGTTTGGTTTGTGCTTTTTTGTTTTTTAATTCCAAAAGAGTGTGCTATTGGACATATTAGAGGTGACATGAGGGTGAACGCTTCTGAAGCATATGCTCTGCAAAGACCTATTCAATACATTAATCTTTAAAAAACCAAGTATCCTGTCTTGCAATAAAATAAGATGACAAATCTCATAAGGCAAGTTGTTGTATTTGGGCTTTCTTCATTTGCTGAAAAATGACTTGGGAAAAACTACTTGAAAGTCAAACCAAAAGCAATAGATTGTGCCTGTAAGAAATCATAAGGTTCATTATGTACACAAAGATGTGGCAAAGGAGAAGAGCTGAATTTTTAGTAGCACTGGATGTAAATTAAAAGAATCCTGTGTAAGTAATATGTTGCAAAGTGATAGTTCAGTATATTTGAATCGCATTTGAATTCAGCACTCGTGATAAGTGAAATCTTAACAGAATATTTAAGAGTGGCTTTTCGAGTCTGTAATCCATAGGACAGAAAGATTTATATTTGATACCTGCATAAAACAAAACAAAACAAGAGGTATTTGGCTTTCTTTTTATAGGATGAATTTGGAATACTTGTCCAGTTTTATATGTTCCCATAATAACCCTTCACTGGGGAAACAGACTGTCAATTATTCCTGTTTTTCATTTCAGATTTTTACATTCTGCTTTTAATACGAAGAAGGTGAGAAGTAAAACTAATTTCCCAAGTGGTTTTGTTTTTCTTCATAATGAGAAATGTAATTTGTAATGTTTCAGATGATGTAGAAATCAGCTACAGATTTAAATGGCAAATTTCCACTCTCTATTAAAATGACAGTTCATTCCAGCTGAAGAGCCACTTTTCCCTGCATATATAGACATCCTGCCATCACTCATATAAGCAAGAGGTGTTGTACTTGGGAGGGTTGTGGGGTTTTTTGGTTTGGTTTTGTTTTTTTAAAATACTTATAATGAACCACAGTCATCTATCAGGATTAATTTTAGGGTACAGAAGAAGCAGCACTTTCTATTTGAGCTCTATTTGCTGTAAATAAATAGCAAGCTGAGAGAGCTACATAAGCCAGTCACCAGCACAACTGTAGTTCAAATCTAAATAAGCATATAAAGGGAATAGCCCTGAGAATTTGATAATGAGATGTGATCTGATGCTACAGGAAGTTTAGGCTATTGCTAAATGTTTTTGACAGTAGTTTACCATCCTAAAAAAAGGCAAGTTATCTGCCTGAATATCTATTGGACACAAGACACTGAAAAAGTGAAGAATATTTAATTGATGAGGGAGAGTTTGGCAAAGTAACCTTAGTTTTGCCTGCTGCTCACTAACAATTTCATGACAGAGTAACAATTCTAACCAGTTTGTTAAACATTGTTCTCTAATATAGCTTCCCAAATATGTACCCTAGCATTTTTTCTAGCCTTCATTTTCATGCAAGTAGTACGGGTTTGCCACGTTACACTTCAGACTTCTTCTTTCCATTTTGAGGCATTTTCCCACAATGTTCCTCAAGGCGCAGAGCTAAGGGCATGTGGGTTTGGCTCAGGTAATCTGGACAGGATTGGAAGTTTCTGCCAGCAAAGTGGCAAGAACAACTTGCTTGCCGATGAGGTGGCTTTGCTTTTTATTCCCTGTGCTTCAACTTCCCAGTTCTCTTGAAAACTTTGAAGGTTGTGAAGAAGTTTGTGGCTGTATCTCAAAATATTACCTCAAAGGTAGCCTGATTACCTGGTGACAAATTACCTGTAGCTGCTGTTGTGTTTTGTTTTCATTAATTCAGAGTCTGAGGCCCCATTGCACCCAGAAATCCCCTGCCTGGCTGCCTCTAAACTGGAAAAGAGAAAAAAAGGCCAGGCTCACCACAAACGAGTTATGGGCCAGCATGAGAGAGAGAAGCAGATATAAAAAGAAGGAGTGGTGCAAAGAAGCTGTGAGATGGTGTTGGTCGAGGTTACAGGCTGGTAGTGTGGGAATGTAAGATGCACAAAACAAAGATCTATCTAACCCAGTTACTTCTTTTCATCAGTGGCTTAAGACATGGGAGCGGGGCAAGTTCACAGTGCTGGACACTGCTGCCCTCCCAGCTTCTGAGAGCTTGCAGCTGAGGCACTTTCTGTGCTAGAAGTGTTGGGTTTTTTTAAATTACCAACATTTTTGGAGGCATTGCAGGAATTCTAAGAAAATATGGGAAGAACAATTGTTCTTGCAGATTTTTATGGAGAACTCCCCCCATAAGCAGTTCCTGTGAGGAACAGTTTGAGGCAAACATATATTTTTGACAATTTAATACGTGGTTAGTGGGAACTGGTATTAAAATTGCAAGTAGGAGCTGACTTTCTGGTACAAAAAGAGAAAGCATATCTAATTGTTGCCTGTGAGAGTGAGGGTCTCCTTAGAAAGATAGATTGCTGTTGTTTCTGGTAGAAGTGAAATTATTTACTTGCCTGTATTGAGATCCCTTTCTTTCCTGTAGTGTTTGAAGAGACACTGCCCCAAGCAGTAATAGCTGTAATAGCCCATTAGTTGTACTGAAACTGAAGTCAAGCTACCCATGGGCTGAAGGGTTAGGAATTGAGTAGCTAAGATGGTAGAAGGACTCAAATGCCTTCTGAGGTTTTACTTAAGCTGGTGCCAACTGACTCGATTCCTCTCATCTGAACAAACACTTGAACTGAAAATATGTCTGTCTTTTCCCAGTGAAGTGTTTCATTAGTCATCAATAACTCTTGGGTGTATGTACAACCACCTTCACAAAGAAGTGTGACAAATAGCTTGAAATCTGAAGAGGAATATTTAAAAAAAAAGTAGTATTTAATATTTTTTTAAACAAACGTGCTTATTCCCCTGATATTTTTCTTGATAACATTGAAATGTAGCAAAGTCTTTCTTTTTAGGACAAAAAATTGGGTTCCATTTTAATTATGTCATCAGAACACCTGGACTGCATTGTCAAAATATGAAGACTTATCGATATGTATGGAGCACTGTTGTATTAAGTAAATGTTTGACAGTACATCTGCTATCTTCCTCTTCTTTCTTTTAGGAGTAATATAATATTCAGAGAGATAGACAACTGTCCATGCTGGTAGGTATGCAAAGGAAAAGAATTCATTTTTTAATTTAAATTTTATGGAAAATAAATAAAATGCACAATTAAAATTAGGTATAAAAGAAATAATGCACAAAGTGTGTATTAATTATAGACTATAGTTGCTCTGTAACAGCCAAATTTTGGCTAAATCACTTCGCAAAACAGGCTCTATTTTCTGATCAGAATTTTGGTCCTTGGTAGATAATAATCTTTCATTCCTAGCCAGTCACCGGCAAATTCCGTATTTCCATCAACTCCAAAATATTTACTGTTTACTACTCTATCAGTTAGCTCTCTTCTCGGTTTGAAATGTATATACCTGGACATCCAGGGGCTTTAGGAGAGAGCAAGGTCAATTCAACCATAATGTCCCGATCCAGGTGCCTTGGAGAGAGGTGGAGAGAAGTTCTGGGCCATGCTTGTGGATCTGCAGGAGCACCTAGACAGGCTCAGGCCAGCCCAGAGCTCAAAGAACAAGCTGTTAATACAACCTATGTGCTGATCTTTCCACTAATATAGTTTTCAACCTTTAGTGGCGTATGACTTCCTTATCCCAGTTACAAGTAAATCATAGTATATTTTGAAACTGCTGACAGCCTTCAGGTTTTTCAGCCTTTGCATGCTTTTAGTTTATTTGCTGTCTACTAACAATGAGTTCCATGGATTATTTATGCTTGCTGGGAAGAAACATTTAACTGATATTTTGGCGGGTTTAAACCTGTTGCCTGAATTGGCAATTTTGTGCTTTGGATATCTCCAGTGGTTTGACTACCAGTAAAATGGGAAGAGGATATGTTGTCACACAGCAGAGGTAACTGTTTTGTCCTTTTCCACAAACAAAACTTAGGATTTATTGTGGTAAGTATGTAGTCATGAGCTGTATCCGCGCTCTCTCTAACCAGCTTTACTGGCTGGGGGTGAATCCCAGGCCGTTGGATCAGAATTTAGAAGATTTAAAAAAAATTTTCACTAGAATAATAGCAGGATCATTTCTTTTTAGCACAGTGTAGTTAGTGCATTTTATTTTGAGATACTATTTAACTTTTTTTTTTTTGTGAGACCCAGCTTGAATTTACACTCTTATTGCTCTTTAGCAATAATTAAAATTTGTTTTGTATAAGCTTAGCTATGTAATCAGCTAAAAGAAGCAATGAATTTCTATAGCTTCTGAAGTTTACAAGTGATTTATTTTGGCTAGTGACTGCTATTAAATCACTTCAAAGCTTTGGTATGATCCTTTGGTATGGCAAATAGAGGATCATTTTTAAAATAAGTTGTTTGGAGAGTAGTAGTAAGAATGTTGACTTTAAAGAAATATATCTTGGGTGAAATTTGTGCTAAAATAAAATCAATTACCCTCTTCCTCTTGAGGAATGATGAAAACTGCATTACTCTTGGTGGCCAATTTAAATAATAATTTCTAAAGAATATATTCTTTATTATATTTCTTAGGGATAAGAGCAACAGGAGTAGTTGGGGAATGTGAAATGAGTCCCTCTAAGAAAAATGGGTTACTTAACTAGGTAACTAGGAAGAAAGATAGGAACTGTGTGTTCATTTGGCCCAATACTATTTCTGAAATTGATCATGTTTCTGTGAATTTATTGGTTTAGACTGTGGAATGAAGAGATGGGGATTTACCTCTTGGAGCTTCTCCAAAATAAAAGTGAAAGTTTTAAAATACAAATCAAAAGGACATGAGTTCTCAATTCTGCCATATTAAGCTGAGTGTTAAGAGAATCCTTTTTTCAAGGAAATTTTTCTACAATATATCTGGCCTTACATTCGAGCAATGTCTTGTCTATGCAGGAGGCAGGAGCCTGTCACTGTCAATCAGCTGGTTTGCA
>NW_010298822.1:0-17331 GCF_000700745.2 Antrostomus carolinensis | reverse complement strand
AGATCTGGCTGCTCAGCATCCAACTTGATTTCAGTGCAGGCTCCAGCTCCTGCTATCTCACTCAGCATTTAAGAGTCGATTGGGAGGGAGGTGGTTTGGAGAGAAATGATCATGAGTTGGGAAATCAGGCGAGGATCTGGTGGGAGAGTGATGGTGGATGTAGGAAAGCTGAGTTTCTCTTTGACAGGATATAAGCCTGCTGAGGTCTCCTTGAATTCAAGGTCATACTTGCTGTCTTAAAAATGATGAATATGCATGCAAATAAATAAAAATAATGGTCTCCTTATAGTCAGGTAAAAATACTAAATTTATTTTCATATAATAATTTGAAGCAGCTCTTCTGCTTTCGATGGAGTAGCTCTATATTAATACATCTCAGTTTAGAATTTGACCCTAATATATGAAATATGTGTATAATGGAATGATCTTCTTATTGAAGCATGGCAAACATCTCTACCTGGAGATTCCTGACTTTCAGTGAGGAGGAAATTGGGCTAGCACTGTGCCTGCAGTGAGAGGGACAGTGGTCTGACTGACCCAATACTGATTCAGTCTTTTCAATTTCAGCTTCTATGGTACCTTGAAATCTTGCAGAATTTCTAGGCTTTGTTTGCTATTAGTAATCCTTAGGTCAGCTGTTGTTATGTGCTAAATTAAGGGATAAGAAAGCAAATCTAACTTCCAGGGTCTTGTCTTATTCTGTGTTCCACAAAAACTGTGGTCATCATCCTGCAGAAAGCCATGCATGCAGAGTCATTATTTCCTCACTCGAGAGATGAACTACATCTTACTGCCTGATGGAGCTTTTTTTTTTTTTTTTCTTTCCTACTTTTCATTTCACATGCACAACTTGGGTTTTGATCAGCCTGACAAGTTCAAACTCAGCCTGCATGGTAATGTTTATTGCAGATTTTACTAGAACAAAGTACTTCAAGACTGGTGATATCCTCATATTACATGCATATTGAAACTTTTTACCTGACTCAGGTGCTTATTACTTTTATAGCCTTCCTGGCCAGCCATCACAAACAACTGGTAATTTCATATATGCCTTTCCTTCATCATTCAGGTAATCCTCCATTGCTGCACAAATGTCAACACTTATTGACGAAGAAGCCTTGGGAAAAAGTAACTTAAAATGCAATCAGAAAGTGTCTTTCTGTGGGAGCAATCATGGTTGTAGCATTATACCTACCCAGTGGCCCAATTACCTTGTCAATGAGTGAAATACACTCTGAAAAAAGAAGTAGAGATTAATATACATTAACATCTGAAGATCAATATAGTCTTGGATCCATCTCACATTTATTAAATGTGTGGATAGCACTATGGATGTAAAAGGAATTTTGTAGTTAGATAGATAGATAGAGAGGTGTATCCGTATTTTCAAAACTGATAAGTAAATTTGATCCTCAGTGCTTAACAAGAGGTAACTCAGAATGGGTTGATTTTCTAAAAGTGCCAAGATACCAAACATTAAAGATTTGGTCCCTTTTGGGGATTTCTAATTGAACATTTCTCCATAATGGAGGAAGAACCAAAACAAGTTGGTTTTTATTTCCTAGTAAAGTTCTTGGTCTCAAGAGCTTTCACATTATATATGTGACATCAAGGAATAAATGAGAACTATCAGCTGATGGTAAAGTAAAACAGATCAGAAAATTGCACAATAGGGCTGTGAATTTTTGTCAGACATGTGTTGGTGGTATAGAAACCAGTCATTTAACAGTGGTTGCTACCCTGGCTCAGGTATCTTATCCATATCCTGAGATAAAGGAACAAGAACATATTTCAGATGCTGTCATTACTATAGTACTGCGTGCTCTGCCTTTCACACTGTCCCTTGTTTTTTATATAGTTCAGCATCATGAAAACACCAGCAAAGCAGTATGTGTTGGCTGTCCAGTGTGAAAACAGTTGACACTTTAGTCAGACACCTCATAAAGGAAAACCAGTCCTGAAGGTTCAGCAAGAATCTCAGAAGATATCACTGCTAATTTACACGAGGCAAAACAGCAAGAAAATGCTTTCCTCAGGGAAGATGTCCCAGCCTTGTCCCAACACAACACTGGACAATCTGTTGTCTTTGAAAAACAGATATTATGCAGGGAAGATGAAAGACAACTGGGAAAGCTGTCCAGACAGAAAGATTATGCAACCATACATTGCTGCAAGATGGAAGTCAAATGCATTTGCTTTTTCTTGCTAATGGAAAAAGCTTTACAGTAAACAGGAAAGTCATGGACAGGGGTAAGAAGCACAAGTTTCTTCCTCAGGAATTCTATTCTAGGCAGAGCACACTATCTCACTGCTTGCACTGGGAAAAAAGGACAGCAAGGGCAGTCCAGTCAGAGAAGATTGCTGATTTGTGCAAGGTTGCAAAAATAATGGCAAGTCTGAAACTGAGCTGGAATATGTGTGGCTTGAATTCATCTCTGGTTCCCGTCAACAGGGACTGTGCTCTTCTTAGCATCATTCAGTAGCTAAGCCTGTAGTGATTCCAAGTTGGTGTTATTTTCCTCTCCCTGTCATTTCAGGATTTTGCAACCATAGTTCTGTTTTGTGCTAATATTCATTAACCCCCCCCTCTTGGATAATGTGAGTTCTTGAAAGGTGAAGTTTGTTGCACATTTAGACACATGCCAACTGCTGATTAACACACTTGTGTACCCTTGGGAGTCTGTCACATTGCAAATGTACTGCAGGCTGTATAATCTCCTTTCTGACTGAGAGAAGTAATGGCTGTCCCCCCCCCCACCCCTCCATCCTCTGCTTGTGTTATTTACCAGACAGCTTACATTTCTCTTAAGGTAAGACTGATGTCTGCCCTTAGACCTGGAAGAGTGCAGGATCCTACAAAAGGGCTAGCATGAAGAAACAGGAAAATTTGGTACATTTTCACTCTTCTTCACATTTTCAGTTCAACATGGATTAAAACTGAGTCAAAACCACTGTAGATCTATCTCTTTCCAAAACAGCTCCTTGCCAACATCTCCATTTGAACCATTAAGCATTGGCTCTGTATTTCTTCCTTATCACTATCGTGTTAGCTAGGAGAATTAAAACACCCTTCTCTCAATTCGACAAATTTTTCAAAGCTGCCCCTGCTTAAGGCTGTCCTTCCTCTCTTGCCCTAATAGGAAAGCAGCTGTCTTATGTTTTATCCTTCAATATGTGACCTCTGCAATTTCTCTACAAATCTAGAATCCTTCTCCATAGTTTGTTTGTGGAATTAGATCACAAAGTATAAGCTCTTCACAGTATGCTAAAAAACCAAGATAAAGTATGAAAATCTGGCATGTTTGGAAATGTTGAGTTTTTCTGAAATATTATAGAACATTGATAATTTTTTTTCCAACAAGTCCTAGCAGGAAGTGTCCAGTGTATTAGCTACTCCATGTTGATGTTGAGTATGGAATGGATGCATTTCAAATCCACCTAAATGCTTGTGTTGGTTGTCATCCCATCCTCCCTGCCTTGATAATTTTCACACTAAAAGCAGCAAGGTACTATGTTATTTCTAACTTCACACGGTTCTGTCTAAAGGCCACCAGCTTCTGTGTATAACGTTATCTGGTGCCATATAAAGGTGCTGTACAATGAATAAAAGTGATTGCCTCCTCATAATTCTCTCTGAAATACTATTTTGTGTCCTGCTTATTGCAGCAATGAGAGGAAGTCAGGCTGTTTTAACATCTCACTGAGAAGAGAGAGAACTGCACCCAAGTTTGAGTGTTGTTCCTACAGTTGCCTGCAGCAGCTGTAGCTCCAGCAGAGTTTACTTCTGTGGAGATCTAGGAAATGCTTTGCACTGTGCCTATGCTCTTTCGAAGAAAACATTGAAAGAGTTTATTTGATCTCCAAACGGTTGCGCAATACTTTTTGCCATTACTATACTCATTAGAAATGTGGTGGGAAGTCAGGTAGGCTTTGGCATGTAAGTGTGAAAGGGGTTAAATCAGCCAAATTAGATGCCAGTGGTTGAAGATGTGCAGTTGCCCAAAATCTAGAGAGGTGTACCCTGGAGTGGGTATCCAGATGCTTTTTGAAAATCCTACTGAACCATCACGTATCTGTTTAGGAAAGAGAAGACCCTTATGATTCTTGCACTGAATACACACAACTTCTCTTAACAGGCTTAAAGTGAAGTTACTTTACAGATGAAGTAACATCTCTCCATTCAGGTGAACTATAAAATTTTTGCTAAGTTACTAAAGCTAAGTTACCAAATAATCAAGTATATTTACCAGTTTGGATAACTGTAGTCCCTCAAATTTCTTGATTTCAAGGCTATTTTTGTTACCTGGTCTTGATTTTGTATGTGATGGAGACTATGAGCACCCCTTGCAGGGAATCCTATTTAATGCAAAACCAAAGGACTATTGTAGCTGTAATTGAGTGTAGATGAAGCCTTGCCCAACAACACAAGACCAATGGCACCATTGTTTTTGCTGATGTTGACTGTTGTGGTATGTGTTCCAGCAGTGAGATCACAGATGCCCTCACTGAAATGTTAAGCTCAGCTTTCTCTAATTTATGCACAAGGAAGCCACCTAAACCAAAGCAAATTTCGGTCATTTCCATCTGGTCAGTGTCCAGAACTGTGACAAGCACAAAGAACATGCATTGCTTTTCTTTGAGACAGGCAGGATTTCTGGAGCATTTTGCTAGTCAGCCTAGCTAAGTGTTTGGTATAATGTGGCCTCAAAATGCAAGGCAAAAAGTGGGCGTTGGGCTTCTGATGTCTGAATACAAGTGTTTCTCTTTAATATCATACAATACATGAAAGGAAGCATCAGGAAGGAAATATACCCTGTAGCATCATTCTCAAGGGAAGGTATACTTCCACAAAATGAAAATAAATGAGTTGGCATTATGATAGTCTAACACTGTGATGTTATGTACAACAGATGCATTTTTCTGCTAAGGGTTTAATCCCTTCAGGCCCATTAAGCAAGGGGAAAAGTTTAGGAGGGATGCTGTTAAAAGAAGATATTAATGCACCTTTAAAAGAAAGTAGTTGGAACACAAATCACAGGAGAAATACAGTACAAAATAGTGAATGAAATATTTTTAGCTTCCACTGAAGCTGAGTTTATGCACTTGAGGGAGAAGCCCTGTTGAGATGAGTCTCCCCCTTTATTCTGTATCTATTTTTTTGCAGTTGCTCAGACACAGCTGTTGGTTTCACAATCATTCTGAGGTTGATTAGATTAGATATCATAGGCCTGCCTACTCAGCATGGCTGATGACACACAGAAAGTTTGGATGTATTGTAAGCATGTAGTTTGGGTAAAAGAGATTTCTTTTTGTGTGCTTCAAGACTTATATTGGTTCTTCAAAATTTAGTGGGACTAGATCAACTTTCCTGTCTTATTCTAAACAGAGCAAGTCAATATGTGATGTAAGGCTTGTATATGTTCATGGAGAAGTGGGCCCAGGTGAACCTCATGAGGTTCAACAAGGCCAAGTGCAGGGTCCAACAGTCCGCTTATCAATACAGGCTAGGAGATGATATGTGGGAATGCAGCCCTGAGGAAAAGGACTTGGGGGTAGTAGTAGATGAAAAGCTGGACATGAGCTACTAGTTTGCATCTGCAGCCCAGAAGGCCACCTCATCTGGGCTGCATCAAAAGTGTGGCCAGCAGATGAAGAGAGGTGATTCTGCCCCTCTACTCTGCTCTGGTGAGACCTCACCTGGAATACTGGGACCAGGTTTGGAGCCCTCAACATGAGAAGGATGTGTACCAGTTGGACCGTGTCCAGAGGAGGGCCACAAAAATGATCAAACAGCTGGAGCACCTCTCCTATGAAGACAGGGTGAGAGAGTTGGGGTTGTTCAGCCTGGTGAAGAGAAGGCTCCAGGGGACCTTATAGCCACCTTCCAGTACCTGAAAGGTGCCTATAAGAAAGCCAGGGAAGAACTGTTCACAAGAGCATGTGGCAATAGGATGAGGGGTAGTGGTTTTAAACTAGAAAAGGGTAGAATTAAGTTGGATATTAGCAAAAAGTTATTCAATATGAGGGTGGTGAATCATTGGAACAGGTTGCCCAGAGAGGTAGTGCAGGCCCCATCCCTGGAGATATTTAAGGTCAAGGCTTGATGGGGCTCTGAGCAACCTGCTCTAGTAAAGATGTCCCTGCTCACTGCAAGGGGGTTGGACTAGATGACCTTTGAGGGTCCCTTCCAACCCAGTACATTCTGAGTCTATGATTCTATTCCATGTGAAATCTCACTTAAGGGCCAAATATTCAGCTAGAATAACTTGGCATAGGTTCACTGACTTATCCAAGGCCCATGACTCTCACATTTACGTACCGTTACTTTTAATTGTATTTGTTCAAGAGGAAGCAAAACTGATAATAAAAAAGCTATGAAAGCTTTTTGGGGAGGACTTGCCAAAGCAGACAGAGGAGGAAGGTGCCTAGCTTGAGAGTAAATTAGACTTTGCATGTTTTAGAACCTGCTTTTTCTCTTTGGACTTTGACACTGAGGTTGCTTATTCAGCACCTTTCTCCTCTTAAAACAATTATTGATGATTGCTAGAAGAACATTATTTATTTTCAAATGCCTTCTAAAAGAAGAGCAAAATTCAAAAGCAATTTTGAGCCTTGTATTCTGCAAAAAGGTTCTCATGTTTTCTCTACACAGCTAATTTCTTCCTAGAGGGTCTTTTCTGAACACCACCCTCCTATTCAGTCTCATTTACACTAGCTACTGGCATTCAGCCACCTACAGCCCTCGCCACAACTGCAGCAGTTGCCAAAATGGAAAAAGTGATTGAAGAAAAGATGTTTTTTGGGATTTTTTTGTTTTGTTTGTTTGTGTTTGTTTTTGGTTTGGTTTGGTTTTTACCTTAATTTACTGCAAATTATGAATCTGATATTTGATATAAAGGGCAAAACGGTCTTGGCAGGGTGTCGCTCTTATATTTCAGTTTCTCGCAGTTTTATGATCTGATATAATGCCTTCACCTGCATTTTTCATAGCTTTTCATTAAAGCACACAGATCTATTGGGCATTCACATTAACTTTTTCATGCAGAACATTTAATACTTTTGGTTTTTGCTTAGGAGTGGCTTTTGTTTTTCAGGTTTTTTAAGATTTATTTTAACAACAGATTTATATTTTTTAGATAAATCTGAAGAGTCAGAGGTGCAAGGCATATTTCACAGTCCTTGAAATGAGTAAGCATCTAAACTAATTGTCCTCAAATAATTTTACAGGGAGTAGCAGTAACATACTTTGTGCGTGCCTATTTCTTAAGTATATGACTAACTGGACTGGACATTAGAGAAGATAATTTGCACAGAAAGTCTTAAAATCATAGCCCTCGGGAATGGTTTGGGAACGTGATCACAGGTACACTGGATTACATTTTTATTTGTAATGTCAAATCAAGAGCATATATAACAGTGAAAACCATTCTTTGAGAACTGTCAAATCCAGTATTTCTTTGTTTTGCTGCATTAATGAGTAATCGATATATAAAGAAAGGAAATGTAGTAATTCCCCCTTGAAAAGATCTTCTCACTATTTCAATATTTAATGCTTATAGAGCCTTTTTCTTCCTCAAAGCGTGTTAAAGATGTGAACTCATTTAATCCTTTCATGTTAATTTATTTAATCCATCCAACACTTCACTGAGACTGGTAGTTATATACTACTCTTTCTGTTCGAGAGGGAGAAGGCAGGTGACTTAGGTTGCTTCATTAACTTTTTTATGGACAGGAAAAGGGCACAGTTGGATCCCATTTTAGAACTAAGGATTTCCCAATTTTCAGTCTTCTGTTTACACAACTGCATTGTGCTGCTCTGACTTGAACTAAGTATTCCCCAGCTTAGGGAGGTGTGGTAGGTGTAATCGAGATGTCCAAGTTTGCATATCTCCAGTAGGCACATTGGTACTTTGTTAGCTGTTACACAGAGCTTCATGAAAAGAGAGTTGGGGTAATGGATCTCGTAGTCATGGATCTCGTAGTCATTAACCAGCCTACTGGTTAATGTAGGACTTTGTATTTTCTGTGTGATTTTAAATCAAAATGCCGTAAGATACTGAACTTTGGTATTTCTTTTACTGTGTTGAACTGAAAGGTGCTTTGAGACATTTGCAAATGATGCATTGTAAGGACAAGGTAGCATTTTTCTTGTTTACTTCTTATAACTCTTCCCTTTCTGATATTAAGGATGCTTTTTCAGGGTGGAACACAGGGAATTTATTGTGTAACACCTGTTAACAAAAGAGGGACTTGATTAATTTCCCACTCATGGTGCTGAGAATGTTCCCCTTTGTTGTCATTTTCTCAGGGTTATTACTCATTACCCTTACTCATTCTGCTTTGATAGAGGTAAATAGCTTTTAATTCCCCCTGCTCCCAAACCTTCTTAAAGTTTTCTTTGACAGCTTGTTGTAATTATGCCCCTCATTGAAGACACAGTCATTATTCTCTGTTGCCGTGAACAAGATTATTTAAGGCTCATTTTGGCTTTGCTCTGTGCATGTATGTTAAATGTGTTTCCCTGAAAAACAGAAAATAGCAATATAGGGACAGTGTGAGACAGTGGTAAATATGATACTGATCACAGCTTGTATGTCGGTGGAGGTGTTTCTGTGAACATGAGCAATGCCCTTGTCATTACGCTACCAAAAAAAAAAAAAAGAATGCCAAAAGCATACAAGCAAGAAACTACCCAAGCTTGCTGTAAAACCTGGTATTAAGTAATTGTTACATACAGTTTACTGTTGAGCTGTCACTGGATCCTCAGCTTTAATAAAATATGAGCCTTTTTTTTTTTTTTTTTCCCCTGCTATATCAGTAGTTTTCTTTTGGAAGGTATCCGATGGCATTATGAATGTTATTCAGAATGTTATAATATTGCATTGCGACATTATTACATCCTCATTTTCTCCACTTCAGCTCCCCAGACATAACTTACTTGCTAAAATTAGCAAGTTCTTGGGAGTGTCAAAATTCTTGCTTTGCCACAGGCCTTATTGTTACCGAGACATCCCAGTGCCGAGGCGTTTAACAAATAGCTCAGACCATTCCTGAGAGGCAAGGAAAGAGGGCACTGGCTCTTCATTTCATGTCTTCTCTCCTTTCCCTTAGAAAAGGATGCTGCTTGGTAAGGTTCTGTTCCTAATTGCTAAGGCTCTTAATTCTCTGAGACACCAGACAGCAGGGGTAGTTCCAGAAACGTACCTTTGCCCTTAAATGAACTTGAATTCACTTGAGTAACACTAAGGCTCGTGTCACAGAAAAAAAAAATAAAATCCTAACACAGTACTTATGTACTTGCTTTTATATATATAAGTGATCACATTTGAATTATGAGCTTTTGTAGAAGTTGCAGTCACAGGTGTTCTAGCTGCATTGCATCTCATCTAAACAGATGCTTTTCATTCGGAGATAGCAGGTATCTTTTGCCTATGTCTTTAATTTTGTCTTTTTGCTTCCTCCCTTTTATGTTAGAAATTGATAATGTTTTGGTATTCTGACAATCTCAGGTTATTTAGTAGTAGTCTGATTCATTAAGGTATTGGCATTTCTAGTTATTTGGAAACAGTAATGTGATGCAAGGAATGCTGTAGAAATTTAAGGGAAACAATAGTTACTTTACAAATGAATAATGTACACTAGTTCCTAGCTGGTCATGAAGAGTATCTTCAGCTACACTTTCATATTATGAAACTCTTTGCTTTATGGCAAACATATTCCTGACAGGGTGAGTTTTCAAACACAGACACTGTTTTGCCTGTAAATAATCTCTACAGAAATGACTGCATGTTCATATCTTTTTAACCAGATATATTAAGTTAAAACAAAAAAGATAAAGTTTCTGTAATGATGTATCCCAGGTGAGGCACGTCTACCTTGGAAAATGGGTAGCCATATTTTTACAAAATCTCTGTTAGACATAGGTGTGTAGGTGCAGACAATAGACTTAAAAAATGTACTTGTATAATTTACTTATTCCTATTACTTTTTGTTTTATCGAAGCCACAGAGCGTCAACAACTGGGTAAAGATATATGTTGGGGGGGGGGGTAATTCTTAATGAAAAGGAAGAGGCTGAATAAGGATCAAGAAACAAAACTGGGAGTACTATGGTGGTGTAACCATGACACAGTTTGTTTTTGCTGGCTAGTCCCAGGCTCCAGCTATTGCACTTGCTTGTCCACTTGCTGATGTAGACCTGCTGCAAGCAGCAGTGGTTTCCCTGGGATTTCTAGATATCTGTAGCAGAGGCTGCCAGAGCACCAACAACCCCCCTGAAGCAGCAAAGCAGTAGCTTGTACCACAAATAGTGAAGCACCACCCTAGCTAGCAGATTTGGCATATCTGCGTTTGTGCTAAGGCCACTCTTCCTGTAGAAGTTTATTTGTGAACTCTACAGCTACACGAATTCTGTGCGTTAAGATGTGTAACTTCCAGATGTGCATTCAAGTCTGTGATTTACAGTAGGGTCTGTGTGAATGATTACAACTGTTATGCAAGCACACAGATTTTTACAGGATGTTTCCAAGACTTTTGAACAAAAAGGACACAGAGCCAGTGCATATTTCAAAGATACCATCATCTATACATGTGTTTCTCCTTGCTTCCTACAGTCTGACTTCCTATAACTGGGAACAATCCCAGTCCAAGAAAGAAAATGAGAAATAGTGCAAATAATGCAGATTCTTTTTTACCGTAATGGTCTGCACATGCCAAATTTAAATGTGCACACAGATGCCACTGGAATTGAGATAGATTCAAATCCATCTCATGCCTTTAGCCTAGAAAAAGCTTTCCCATTTCCCAAGAGAACATGAAATCTGAATATGAGAGATTGCACCTTAAAAATTATTTCAAGTGATTATATTTATAGGCTGTTTATGAGGCTCATTACTATGTACATGAGCACATAAATGAAATTAGCCTCACAAGAGGCGTTTATCCAAGGACACACAGGATGTCTGCTGCAGAGCCAGGAACCAAAAGATATCTTCCAAGTTTAGTCCAATATCTTAACCACAATGCTATTTTTGCTTACTTGAGTCCCACTCCATTAGCAACCAGAAATCTTCAAGCGGAGAACTCTGCTCTGTCTTTCCAAACAAGATCACGTGTGGCTTGTGTGTTCCTCCCCATTATATTAAGACATCTCAACAAAAATACGTGCCTGTGTCATCAGTCAAGATTACTACTTCTTAATGACTGTAGCACATACCAAAGGAAAACAAAAGGCATATGTAAAGTAAGATATTACAGGTCTTTTTAAAAAGAGTGTCTTATGCTTCTGCTATAAAGAAATATCCTATTCAAAGAAAACCATTACCCAATTTAGTATGAAGGGGATAATCTACTGTGGATGTTAATCCTTTGGAGTCTATTTTAACTCTGTTTCATAAAATTATTGCTTCATTCTCTGATAATTTTACAATTCAGTATCATTAATTTTCTATATAGAAAAAGACTGATGGAACTGCTTATTGTTAAGGTTTCCCATCCTTTCCTATTAAAAATATTTCTTTTCAGTTGCTGTAAGACTAGGATTAAGTTTACTGAGCAAGAAGATTGAGATTAGCACGCAGGTCCGAGGTTTGGAGCAGTACCTGCCTGCCAAGGCTCAGCAGGTCTCTCTGCTGCCAGGGTATCCACAGGGCTTGCTGCTGCAGTTCGGTGCACTGACCCCACAAGGCAGGACAGGAAGGTCTTGTTGCTGCTGGTTACTCTGTTAGCTTCATGGCTGAGGCCTGTCGGAGAAGAAGCTGCAGGTTTTAATGTTGTGGAGGAACCATGGCAGGGAATACATACAAGTTGGGACCAATGAGCCTATGTCTCCTGGTGGAAGCCTGGGCTTTGAGCAGGACTGTGCTATAGGACACACAGTATTCTGAAAATGTAGGCCCTTCCTCAAAAGTGCTAACTTAGTTAATTTTGTATGTGCCTCAGTTGCCTCCCTGCTAACTGGAGATGAACATAGTTCTCTGTCTCCTCAGGTGTTAGGAAGATAAATTTACATGTGTTATGAAGCATGCTGTCACTGTAGTGAAAAAAGCCTGCTCAAAAGTCTCTGCAGGCATTAATAATTCTGTCTTCAGAGCGGAGTTTGAATGCTGTACAGTAAACGTGGTATGGTATTAAAAAGTGATGAGAAAATAAAATACAAAATATTTTTTCATTTGGTTAGCAATGCCCATTCAACACTGAGAACAAGGCAGGGGTGCCTCACATTAGAATTAGACGCAAATCTGCAGATTTTATTCTAGTAAAGAGGCTCCAGGGGGTAGTTAAGGTGGAATAAGCAATCTTAATTCTGGTACTCCAGAAATTTTAGCTGTTTACTTTGCAACTTGTCTTTTAATATGCTTTCTGTTGTGTTATATAAAGTGACTAAGGTGGAAACTTAGAAGCTCCATCAGGCTAATGTAGAAATCCTGGTATCATATTCCAGAAATCCCGAGCTTGGTATGACGCCTCTTCCCCGGCCAAAAGGAACTGGTATTCATGTTGGCAGACGTGCAACAACCGCCAGCTCTAAGGAGGAGGCCAGAGCTGGGGACTGAGCACCGAAGGTATACTGGAGCCACACACCGAGCAGAGCCACAGGCGTTGTGGCTCCTAGGGGAGATGGAGTGAGAGGCAGGGTGTGCAGCTTGCAAAGTCTGCTGCTGGAAGTGGTTTTTAATAGCTGGTTCAAGAAACCATGCGATGTTTAAGAGACAGTTCGGCTGAACCGGGTCAAACTACTTCCAGACAGTCCCGTGGGACTGAAGTGTGCAGTGGCACACTGTCATCTACCAGCCCCCATGGGTTACTTGTGTATAAGTGTTTGTACATAGAAAGCTGGCTATCATTTCAGTTCAGAGGTGGTCCTTTTTAAAAGCAGCAAACTGGAATTTAGAGTCTCTGTTTCAATTAATCTCTAAAGGAGTTGACACAACGAAGTATCCATACATCACCTGATTTTTTAATTTATTTATTTATTTAATTTTTTGCCTTGATGGTTAGTGCTGTTACAAGGCTAGGTCTCGAATTAGATGTTACTGTGTTTCCTTCATGTAAGGAGGAGTCGAGTAAATTATTGCATAAAATTAGAGCTATAAATACCGTGAGGTTTATGTATTATTCTTTGTAATGTTGAAGAAAAAGTGAATGACTTGCTGTGACAGTGAGAGCATGGGATCTCTGTCACCTTTCTCTTATAGCCAAGAACTTAATAATTGAAAAGACCAATTCAGAGAGGCATGCAGAGAGGGTCTTTCATTTGCCCTATCATTCTTCACTACTATTTCCTCCTACTTGATCTCTCACTTTACACCTAAGACGTGTTTCTCTTGCTGTTTGGAGAGTGCTGAGCAGAGATTGGCTCTTATCTAATATTATTTAGTGTTAACTCCCCTTTCCCACTCAGATTGCAATGACTGCTTCAGGGTCATGTGGCTGGAAATGAGAATGTGCACTCCACAGGCAGTCGAGTCACTGAGCTGGTCCCCCAAAGTGTCTGCTCTTTACTGAAAACAGGTTTTTTTCTTTTACTGCAAATAGAAATCTGCCGAGAGAACCACCTGCATATAAGCATGCAGGTAGTATAGTGATAGTTGCTACACAGTACACATTAAGATTCCAGTCTGAATGATGCAGATGTTTAGGGACTTGCAGTGGCTTTAAGGTGACCCAGAGCTGCTAGAGTGACAAGGAGTTGGGACAGTCCTATGAGGCATTTATTAATATTACAGTACTTCGGAAACAAGAGCTAAGAACTTGCTAAGAGCTGACATTT
Source organism: Antrostomus carolinensis (assembly GCF_000700745.2). Lineage (NCBI taxonomy): Eukaryota > Metazoa > Chordata > Aves > Caprimulgiformes > Caprimulgidae > Antrostomus > Antrostomus carolinensis. The sequence continues at coordinate 3,561 of NW_010298822.1, read as the reverse complement.
GCAGCTAAAATATGTAACGCCTGAAGAAATGCAAAAGCAACCCTTATTAATATTGGCTTTTCCTAGCAGTAAACTTGAAATATGATAGTAGTCTGTAAGTGTGCAATGCCTCTTTCCAATTAAAAAAAAGTGGTATAGTAGCATGTCTAAGCACGGGTCTGGCAGTGAAGGACAGTATGTACAACTAAAGTCATCAGAACAGTGTCAGATGAAAAAGAATAAAGAAAAAGGTTGATGCTATGCTCTTGGCCACAACCCTAACTGAACCATTAAATATGGAATTGTGTCCTGAAGCCTCATTAACTTGGGTTCGGTTGTTAGACCAATGGGAGAAGCAAACTGCAGAATCAAGACATATGACAGAACTGTTGTAAACACAAAGGCTTTAAAGCAGACAAACCAAGCCCAAGAGCTTGTCATGTGGTCCCAGCTGTTGAGATAGGAATTATGAATGCGCAGAGGGGAAACAACCAAATGCATCCCTCTCTATTTCCTGGCTGTTGCTCAATGAGGTAATCACTTGCCTTTTCTCATACCCAGTACTAAAATTTGTTTGAAAGAGATCAAGGAAATATGAAGACTGCAGATGGTGTCTGGAGATTGTTATATATCATTACCCAGGCAAAAGCAATGTTAAAAAAGCATTAAGGTTGCAAAGTCAAGTGTTGAAAAGGTATAAAATTACAGAGTAATGGTTGTCTACGCAGTTGTAATGGGCTTCTCTGTGAACACTCATTATCTTTTTATTATTCATTCTAATTATCCCATTACTCATTAACCTTAAATGTGGGATCACATGGAATTTTTCCCCTTGTTCTTTTAATTTAATTTATGTGTGAAAAAGGTTTTAGCTTTAAAAAAAATAGAACTTGAAAATGCCATCCCATGGCATGTTGACAACTGGATTGTTGAAATCTTTTTGTTTATCACAGAAACATGAAGAGAGTCTGGCAGCATTAGATTTTAATTGTCTATGTGGACCAGTGCTAGAAGAGGCTGGATCACTTTGCAGCTGGGTGTGGATGATTTTTGTTGACAACAGAGGAATGGTCAACATCAGGAATTTGGGGTTTACAGTCAGGATGCAGAAGGGAAAGGATGTCTTCTTCTTTCCTCATACACATCTCTGCCCCTTCCATTCTCACCCATTTTGGCTCTTCTCTTGTCCTGTCTAGCTCCACAAATCAATTCAGCTCTTCTTAACTACCTGGTTGCCATCGCTGCTGCTTTTTCATTCTTAATTGTACTCGATCCTTAATCTCATGTCCCATTTGCACAGGTAGTTCCAGCTCTCTGTTTGATTCTTCTCCACTCTAGACTGTAACACTCACTCACTTCAGGCTCCTTTTACAACACCAGTGCCTTGATGTATTGTCCTTGTCTCCCCCTATAACCTATCCCCCTTTTACTCAGTCTCGTTTTGCCCTCCCTCCTCCACAGCTCCTCATCTCAGTGAGTGAAGGGCAGTACTCCAACACTTGAGCAGTATCATAATTGCAAAAATAATGCCAATACCCCACAGTACTACCAGAGTTAGGTGCCAGCATCTCCTGCCATGTCTGTGATCCATGCCTCATGCCGTGCTGCTAAGGTGAGACCAGCGCTGCTCTGTGCAACTCCTCTTTCTGTGCAGACACTTCCCCACAGCTAAGAGAGAGGTAGATGCTGAGCACGCAGGGACTATGCAATTTCAAAGGTTTCTCATGTGGCCAAATCTGGAAAGTTTTCACAAGAAAGGCAAAAGGCACATCCCTAGCAGAAGGAGTCACCCATTTGGCCAAATTTCAGGTTCCTCTTCCACATGTAGTAAGAAACCTTGCCTTGCTTTGGGCTCCTTCCAGCCACTGTCCAAGGTGAAGAAGCTTGGACATTTTTGCTTACATTTGGCACCACTTTATTCCAACACAGGGAAAAAAATCTCATATCTTTCTTGAGAAACAAGAAAAGGACAAACTGTTTGACTGCGATTTGTCACCATTAATTCAAAGGGAGGATGTGATCTACCAGATGGAAATACGCAGCTGAAACGATAGAGATCTGACAAACCAGTAGTTCATTCAAATGGAAGTTTGATATAATGGGAAATGTCAAACCCTCATAACTACAGAATGCTACTGGCCCTTCTGATAAAACATTAAAATAAGATGACTAACACAAATAAAGACCTATTGCTAAAATACAACTCACAAATTAAATGAAATTAAGTTGTTTTTTTTTTTCTCCTACAACCTCTTCACAGTACAGAAACTTCTACCATTGCTTGGTGAGAATGTAGCAAATGGCCAAACCACAAATTATCTGAAAGCTGAATTTATGTCAGTAGTTCAGCTGGAAAACTGTATCAAAAGATTAGTATTTTATTCCTACTCACTTCTAATGTTTTCTCCTTGTCATTCTTATGCTGTTGTATATGAGATGAGAAATCTTTGGCAAAGACTGTTTTTATGTTTTTAAGCTGATAGTTTGCTGCTGTAGGATCATGAAAAGACAAGCATGTTTCTGTCAGAGGTGTGCAGCTTGCAGTTGTGTGAGGAGAAAGGAAGCTGTGTACATCTATACCTAGCAGAAACTTCTTTAAATCCCTTTATTGAAAATAAGTCAGTAAGAGGTGAGATTGATTAGATCCTCAGTTTATGAGACCCAATTCTTCCCCTGTTAATGAACTTAATATCCTCACCTTCTACTATGTTTTAAACCCCGTAACACTGTCCACAACCCTACCTCGGCTGACATGAATTTAGATATTTATGGCATGCAGTGCTTTCTCCTCCCACCTAGCAGGACAGATTTCCGAGTTAAAAAGAATAGCTCTGTGGTATGTGTTTTCCCCCAGTGAGTATTTTGGTTCTACATTCAAAGAACTGTGACATAAGTAAGAAAATACCAGTGGAGCCTAAAGCATCTGCAACAAACAAACAAACCAACCCCAAAGGGATAAAAGGTTAAGAAAAGGAAAGTACTTGTGCTGGCAAGATAGGGGTTAGGTGGTGTGGTGGTTTCACCCACAGGTAAGACCATGTGGTCCTGCACTCACTCCCCACCCGGTGAGACGGGAAGGGAATCACAACAAAGGGGTCATGGATTAGGAATGAAGGACAGGGACGGCTCACTCACCAGTTATGGTCACGGGCAAAACAGACTCAACTTGGGGAAGAAAAATAAATTTAATTTATTACTAGTCATCCGAGTAGCACAGTGAGACATAACAACCACATCTTAGAACACCTTCCCCCCACCCCTCCCTTCTTCCCAGGCTCAAATCACTTTGCTCCCCATTTCTCTACCTTCTTCCCTCCCAGCAGCACAGGGGACAGGGAATGGGTGTTCAGTCAGTTTGTCTGTTTGGCTCTTCCCAGCATGAAAGTCCCTCCCATGGGCTGCAAAGTGTTCCAATGTGGGCTTTCCATGGAGTCGTGGACCTCTTCGGGCTCAGCTCCCAGCTCAGGCGTGGGGATGTCCACAGGCTGCAGATGGGTCTCTAGTGCATCACACCTCCTTCACCCCTGGATCTGGGGGTCCACCCCTGCTCAGGCGTTGAGCATCTCTGGGGTCTCAATTCAG
>NW_010298821.1:45488-47779 GCF_000700745.2 Antrostomus carolinensis | reverse complement strand
CAAGACCATCTGAGGAACCTGAAGGTGAACATGTCCAGGAGACTTGATGAGGTTGGAGTGGAGATTCTGGTTTAACTTGAATGCACACCAGTACCACCTTGCAGCCTGAGATTGTGTGCGAGAGTTGCGGGAGTCACTTCAAAATCACAACATGGCTCTGAACCAAAATGCTGCTCCAGGTGCAGCTGGAGACTGACAAAATGAGGATTCCCCAGCATGGAGCCATGTCAAGAGTTGTTGGGGATAAAAGAAAAAAACCCAATGGCCTTAGTAGGATTGAACCATAGCTCAGCTGGCAGGAATGAAAGCAGATCTGACACTGCTGTGTCTGGAACAAGGGTTGTCCTTGCAGAAAGCGAAGATAAACAAATGCAATGACAGATTAAATCCCTTCCTCTCACTGCTGTGGATTTTGTCCATCATTGGCATGTGCTCTTTAAACTGCAATAGAAAAAGTTTGTCTGTTGTTGGGGAATGGTACGACCAGAGCCTGTGAGTCTGTTTTAGTAGGCCTTAGTTGACATGAGTCGAGTGGAATTTTCCCTTACATACAGTTAGCTGCTACGTGCAATTTGGTGAGAACAGGCTGGCCTTGTGGGATAAGAAATGAAAACAATGTTGTAGAGGGAGTAACCTTGGTAAGCGGGATGCGCTGATATGGTTTTGCTGACCCTGTGAGAACTGCATGCAGGAGAGCAGTGCAGGTCTGTGAACGTAACCTTTAGTATTATAACCAATCACTTTCATGCTTAATAGTATGATGTAGTTAATCACCAATCACTTAATGCCTAGTGTGAATGAGCTAATTATAAAGATTAGTATATAAGGCTTTGTGGAAAATCAATAAACGGAGCTTGCTGATCACTTATATTAAGTGCGCATGTCTTCCTTGCATCGTCCTCTTCCCGCCGGAGCGGTTGACAACAGGTGCGTCTGTGGATCCTGAGACAATTGGCAGGGGAATTTGACAAGCCATTATCCATCACATTTGTGAAGTCATGGCAGTCTGGTGAAGTCTGGAAAAGGGGGAACATAACCCCCATTTTTAAAAAGGGAAACAAGGAAGGTCTGTGGAACTACAGGCTGGTCAATCTCCCCTCGGTGCCTGGCAAGATCATGGAGCAGATCCTCCTGGAAACTATGCTAAGGCACATGGAAAATTAAAAGGTGATTGGTGACAGCCAACATAGCTTCACCAAGGGCAAATCGTGTCTGACCCATTCGGTGGCCTTCAATGGTGGAGTTACAGCATTGGATAAGAGAAGAGCAAGTGATGTCATTTTTGTGGACTTGTACAAGACGCTTGACACTGTCCCACATGACATTCTTGTCTCTATGTTGGAGAGGCATGGACCAGAGAGATGGACCACTTGGTGGATAATGAATTGAATTGATGGTCACACTCCAAGTGTTGCAGTCAATAGCTCTATGTCCAGGTGAAGACCAGTGATGAGTGGTGTCCCTCAGGGGTTGGTATTGGGGCTGGTGCTGTTTAACATCTTTGTTGCTGACATGGACAGTGGGATTGATTGCACCCTCAGCAAGTTTTCCGACAGCAACAAACTATGTGACATGCTGAAGGACAGGGATGCCATCCAAAGGGACCTTGACAGGCTTGAGAGGGGGGCCCATGGGAACTTCATGCAGTTCAATAAGGCCAGGTGTAAGGTCCTGCACCTGGATAAGGGAAACCCCAAGCAAAAATACAGGCTGGCCAGAGGACAGATCAAGAGCAGCCCTGAGGAGAAGTACTTGGGAGTACCGTTGGATGAGAAGTTCAACATGAGCTGACAATCTGTGCTTGCAGTACAGAAGGCCATTCATATCCTGGGCTGCATCAAAAGAAGCGTGGTCAGCAGGTCAAAGGAGGTGATTCTCCCCCTCTACTCTGCTCTTGTGAGACCCTGCATTACTGCATCCAGTTCTGAAGCCCCCAACACAAGAAACACATGGACCTGTTAGAACTCCAAATCATCCAGAGGATGATCCGAGGGCTGGAGCACCTCTCCTATGAGGACAGGCTGAGACAGTTGGTGTTGTTCAGCCTGGAGAAGAGAAGGTTTTGGGGAGAGCTTATAGCTGCCTTCCAGTTCCTGAAGGGGGCCTACAAGGAAGCTAGGGAGGGACTTTTTACAAGGGCAGATAGTGATAGAACAAGGGTTAATGGCTTCAGACTGGAAGAGGGTAGGTTTAGATTAGATATTAGGAAGAAATTCTTTCCTGTGAGGTTGGTGAGACGTTGGAAGAGGTTTTCCAGATAAGTTGTGGCTGGCCCCTCCCTGAAAATGGTG
>NW_010298821.1:0-45478 GCF_000700745.2 Antrostomus carolinensis | reverse complement strand
GGTTGAGGCTTTGAGCAACCTGGTCTAGTGGAAGGTGTCCCTGCTGATGGCAGGGGAGTTGGAACTAGATGATCTTTAAGGTCCCTTCCAATTCATACTATGCTGTGATTCTATGATTCTATGACTTACTTGACAACATAACTACTAATGATAGCCTTGGATACAGTGACCACAACATTGTGGAACGTAAGATCCTGTTAAGGACATTGAAGACCACTAATAGGATGAAAAAGCTTGTGAGTGTTGGGAGTTATTCAAGAAGACCCTCTTGGAAGCACAAGAACACTCTAATTCTCACAAAGGGAAAGGAAGAAAACAGAATAAGAGATCGTCCTGCCTTCACAATGAGCTTTTGGGTATGCTTAAGAGAAAAAAAAGAAGCCTGTAAAAAGAGAAGAAGACACTTACCAAAGCAGGGGAAAACAGAGGAAGGTAAAAAGTAGAAGACAGGACATTCTTTTCTAGAGTAGAAAGAGGAATGTGTAGCTTGTGGAAAGACCTGAAGTAAAGGAAAGAAAAGAACATCAGGGGAAAATAGGGAAAAAATGTAGAGGAAATGTAAAGGACTTTTGTTCCAACTAGAAATATATAAAAAAATATTAGGTAAAAGTGGATTAGAAATAGGAGTAAGGATGTAGAAGCATTATGTCTGGTACCATGAGAAAGATATAAATGAAGAATGAGGGGCAATGAGTATTGTAGCTCTTGTCAGTTTGGCCCAGAGTTCAACCAAGAATGAGCTGGAGAGTTGCACTGGAAGCTGTAGTGGTAGAGAGGACCTAGACCAGGGATCTGAACTTGAATCTTCAAGCATGCATTGCTCGTATACTAAAAAACAAGAGAGCCTGTCATTTAACCAGTAGACGTTAAGTAAGCACCACACAATCACTTGTTCACTCCCCCTGGTGGGATGGGAAGAAAACTGAAAGAGTAAAAGTGAGAAGACTTGTGAGTTGAGATAAAGACAGTTTAATAGGTAAAGCAAAAGCTGTGCATGCAAGCAAAAGCAAAACAAGGAATTAATTCACTACTTCCCATCGGCAGGCAGATGTCCAGCCATCTCCAGGAAAGCAGCAGACTTAATGATTGAGCCTATGATTTTATTTTTAGATCAAGAAAGAGAAAACTAGTATAGTTCCAAAAGTAGGTAGACATGTATTTGAAATTGTTTTAATACATTGTTCCTTTATAGTAAGTCACATAGAAGTTCAATATCTATCTCTCAGCACTACAGCATTTTGGTGGTTCTAAAATATAGTCATGGTTGCAGAACACAAGGTTTGCATTTAATACTGACTGTGAACCTTGTAGTGAGGTTCATTTTCATTATTTTCATTTTCATTGGAAATAACAGCATAGTCACAATGAAGCAAAATCATGTATGATTTGAGATCTCAGGGCAAATATAAAATAAACACTGTCAGTGGTCCATATGTGATCATCAGTTCAAGGATTCATAAAAAGACTTCAATAATTGTATTTTTACACTTTTAATTTTCTGTTCAATACACTTGGCAATGTTAAACTATTTCATACTAATGAGTCATTTCTAATCTGAACTCAAACACTTTCGGTATTAAAACCTTGGCATGCAAATTTTACTAGCCCATGGAGATTTTTTTTTTTTTTCCTCAGCTGAGCTGGAAAACAAAGATCTGATAACAATATTAACAAAGAAAATATTAGTTTTGTCATAAGATTGCAAATTGCCATTGTAACATTTCCAAGCTCAGCAACTAAATATATAAAATTAAGCCTTCCTCATCATACTATCATAAAATAAATTGACCACGAGTAACAGCATCATCATGAAATTGATTATGGTAATGTATCTTTGCATTTTGCCTTCAGAATTATTTCAGAAAAGAAAAAAAAATAATTAGGCAAGTTTAGATGAAACCATCAGCTATACTTGTGTTGGCATTTCAGTACCAATGTTTATATTGCAAATACATAAATATATGATTATATATTCAAATAATTTTACAACTTTCAACTGAATTGGAAACAGAAAATCTTTCCTCTTTGGCAGGCTGACAAGAGGAGGAAATCTTGGGACTACTGGGAGTCCTGAACTCAAAGTACATTTGCAGCACTTACAAGAGGATTAAGAGAGAGCTTTGTTGTTGATTTGACTTGAATAAATGTTAAAAAAGCACCATTATTTACTATTATATTGTTGTTTTGATTATTGTTTGTTTATAGAGCACTTGGAGCTTAAACTCTAAACTTCTTCTTTGCAAGTCTCCATGCACAAATTAACTTCCTACTTACAAATAACATGTTTAATATAGGAAAAGAATGGAACAAAAAGTCAGTGCTAAAATCCTTTCAGTTCCATGCATAGTTTCTAACAGGAGCAATGCAGATGCTTAGGAAAGAGTATAAGGACAGGGCATGTGTAGTGATGTTTTCCTAGATGCTTACATTCTTCCAGCATATAATGATTTGTGACTCAAGGTCTTCCTAACCTAGAGGTGATTTCTTTCTATTTAATAGACCTCAAGGCATTTTTCTTTAAAAATCTGTCCAAATCTTCTTTTGAACACATATAAACTTTAAGCACTCAAAATGTCCTGTGGCAAACAGTTCAATAGCTTAACTATGTTTTGTGTGGAGATATATTTCCTTTTATTTTTTCTTAACCTGGCACCATAGAACTTTCACTGGGAAAGAGAGTAAACAGCATTCTCCATGACACTTACAATTTTATAGACCTCTATTTTAGTGTCCTGTAGATTGCACACCAAAAAGACCTGGTAATAGATTCACTGCTGTTAGTGCTATTAGGTCCTTAATCTCTTTACCCCTGCAGTAACTGCATCAAATAAAACCAAAATATTTCCTCTCATTTTTAGCCAGAAATATCATGCCACAAAGGGAGAAAAAAAATCCAGTTTTAGCCTACTTACAGTTCAAATGAATTCTCCTTTCTGTAGACCACTGATATGGCAATATAGAAGTCTGGCTATTAACTTTTCCTTTCTCTAGGTTGTTGTACTGAATATCATTAAATACAAAAAACATTTTCAAAACTTGATGGAAAACAAAATTATATTATTATAGCCTAAAGATTTGTCTTCACCTGTTTCCCTGTTCTTAAATGTCATTATAAACATTTATATATGTATAAACTGGCTTATTTATCTGTTTACTTATTTTTCTCCTATTTCATATTATTTCTGACTCCCATGCTCATTTTCTGTGCTTTTAGTCTTCACACGGAAATGTATTTTCTGTGGAAAACAAGCATAAAGCCACATCTTTTTCTTCCTTTTCTTCTACATGCTCATTACTGAATATTAAAAGATAGTGATAACTTAGATAAACAGAACTTAACAAAATTTACTTAAAACCAAAACACCACCACTGCACATAAAGAGATTTGGTTCATGCTCATAATAGTTTCTATATTGTTTGATTTTTAATGTCCAACTTTGAAGTCCAATTCAGAAGAAAGATTCAACAGGGTGTTGCAAGTACTCTGATAAAATAATCAAAAATTTATCATATAGAAGAGATGGGTTTGATTAAAAGAAATAGAAAACTGTAAAGCATAATATATAAGTTAGGACTGTTAAGTTTGAACTAGGTAATCACAGAAACCTCACCAAGAAGAAATTGTAAAGTCCCAGGCCTGTTCTAATCTTTAACTTAGTACTGGAGTTAAGAATAATGTATCTTTATCATAGAATTTCAGAAATAAAAATTTATTACCTTTATGTTCATAGAAGCATTAAGTCTCTTTGTTTCACTGACCACTGGGATGTGACAAGAGAACATATTGAGCTAACTCCTTGGGACAAGGTAGACAGAAGTGTTGGAGACAGGCCCAGGAAGGAACTGAGCGTGCACAAAGGAAAAGTACAACCAAAGGACACAGTGAAGACAACCACCAGAAGACCATGACAACCACTAGAGAGAGAGAGAGTGCACATGTGAAAGGGACATTTACATATATTAATAAGTTGCTGAAAATGTAATAAATATGTTAATGACTTCTCAGAAAAGTAATGAATATGCATATTTTGATTGTATAAAGCTTTTGTGGAGGGACAAGTATGTATGCACGATAGGTGGAGCAATCCCCCATGCATCTGGTGCTGTAATAAAGAAGTGCCTGCTTCTTGAGACTACATTGGTGTTAAGAAGTTTATTTCCTGATTTCGGTGACAAGGAGAAGTTGAAAAATATGTTTTCCAGGATAGGAAACAAGCTGGACAAATATTTGAAAGTTATATCTTTATTTATGTATACGTAGCCTTATATCTATATATAAGTTTACATAGTAATTACAAAAAATGTTAAATGAATAGATAGAATCAATAGAATAAATGAATCAATAGAATCAGGCTCCTACTTTTTCTCAGTTACACAATCGTAGCTAAATAGTCTGATTGATGCTGACAGTTGTTGGTTCAGTGATTTGCAAAACATATATTGCTCCCTATAACTATGAACTTTGAACAGAGTTCTTCACTATGCTGTGCTTACCAAGGGTGAACAGTCTGCTTGAGGGGTTCACATGAATATGATAATTCAAGTGAACATTAGTAGCTCACTAAGAATGTTTTGATTGATCAAGGTAGAAGGATGACAAGCTTATGATGACATCTACAGCTGTAAATATTTATTTACAGAACTGTCATTCTGCTGGTTCATTTATGAAATCATGAAAGAAAAGAGCTTATCAACACAGGATGTGGTTTTGGATGAGTGAAATCAAGATGGGAGCTATGGAAATAAGGAATGTTTCTGTACTGATTCTGTTTTGCTGAAAGGTAACTGTCATCTTGTATAACGTTAGTATAATGTTAGTATAATGTTTGTGCCTGAATGCTTTTTCATCAGTTTCATCATATTGTCAGTCTGAGATTTGAAAATCAGTTAATCTAATTAGGTAGTTATCTAGTTTGTCTTTCTATGCAGACAAGAAAGATGGAGACTCTTAGAGGATGGCAGTTTTCCTTTTGAGAAAGGAGTCTCAGAAAGGTCTGAATAACCCTCCTCTGATAGTATTACTAGTTACGGAGAGTCTAAATGAGTAGTTCAGGCTAGAGACTAAACTTACAACAGAGTAGCAATAGCAACTCTGGGTATTAGAAACAATGTGAAAATGTACCACTGCAAGTGATCTATCCCTGTCCTTATCTTGATTCACAAGCCTTTGGTTTCATTTTCTCTCCCTTGTCCAGCTGAGGAGGGCAAATGATAGGAGAGGGCTTTGCTGGGCACCTAGTGCCCAGTCAGGGTCAACCCATCACAGGTTTTTGTTAACCAAGTACAGGACCTGGCAATCGACCATGTTGAACTTCATACAACTGGCCTTGGGCCATTGATCCAAGTGATCCAGGTCCCTTTGCAGAGCCTTCTTACCCTCAAGCAGATCAACACTTTTGCTAAACTTGATATCATCTGCAAACTTACTGAGAGTGCACTCAATCCCCTCATCTAAATCATTGATAAAGATATTAAAAAGAGCTGGCCCCAGTAGTGAGCTCTGGGGAACACCACTTGTGGCCAGTGACCAACTGGATTTAACTCCATTCACTGTAACTTTCTGGGGTCAGACATACAGCCAGTTTTTAACTCTGTGAAGCTTACACTTGTCCATGCCATAAGCAGTCAGTTTCTGCAGGAGAATGCTGTGGGAAACAGCATCAAAGGCTTTACTAAAGTCTAGGTAAGCAACATTTACAGTTTTTCCCTCATTCACTAAGCAGGTCACCTTGTCATAGAAGGAGATGAGGTTGTTCAGACAAGGCCTGCCTTTCATAAACCTGTGTTGACTGGGCCTGATCACCTGGTTTTCCTGTATGTGCTGTGTGATGGCAATCAAAATTATCTACTCCATAACCTTCCCCAGCAGTGAGGTCAGACTGACAGGCCTGTAGTTCCCCAGATCCTCCTTCAGGCCCTTCTTGGATTATGGAGGCTTTATTCTGCTCCCTGTCCTTGTCTTCCAGATCAGGGTGTTGGGTACATGAAGAACAACTGCTCTTACTATTAAAGACTGAGGCAAAGAAGGCATTAAGTACATCAGCCTTTCCCTCATCCTTTGTCACTATGTTTCCCCTCACATCCAATAAGTGATGGAGATTCTCCTTAAGCCTCCTTTTGTTGCTAATGTATTTATAGAAACATTTTTGGTTGTTTTTTGCAGTAGTAGCCAGATTAAGCTCTTGCTGGGATTTGGCCTTTCTAATTCGCTCCCTGTATAACCTCACAACCTCTTTGTAGTCCTCTTGAGTTGTGTGCCCCCTCTTCCAATGATCATAAACCCTATTTTTTCCCTGAGCTCCAGTCAAAGCTCTGTGTTCAGCCAAGCCAGTCTTTTTCCCTGCCAGCTTATTTTCTGGCATATGGGGACAGCCTTCTCCTACACCTTTAAGATTTCTTTCTTGAGCAATATCCAGCCTCCCTGGACTCCTTTCCCTTCAGAACTGTCTCCCAAGGGACTGTTAACCAGGCTCCTAAACAGGCCAAGGAGGAAGACCAAGGTAGCAGTTCTGCAGGCACGGCTCTTTAATTCTTCAAGAGTCTAAAACTTTATCATTTCATGATCGCAACGCCCAAGATGACCTCCAACCATCACATCACACAGAAATCGTTCTCTGTTCACAAACAACAGGTCCAGTGGGGCACCTTCTCTAGTTGGCTCGCTGGCCAGCTGTGTCAAGAAGTTCCACGCACTCCAGGAATGTCCTAGACTGTTTCCTCTCTGCTGTATTGTATTTCCATTAGACACCCGGCAAGTTGAAGACCCCCATGAGAACAAGGGCTAGTGATCTTGAGACTTCCCCCAGCTGCTTATAGAATATTTTTTCTGCCTCTTCATCCTAGTTAGGTCATCTATAACAGACTCCCACTATGATATCTGCCTTGTTGACCTTCCCCCTGATTCTTAACCATAAACACTTGACCCTATTGGCAACATCATCAAGCTCTACACAGTCAAAACTCTCCCTAACATACAGGACTACCCCATCACCTCGCCTTCCTTGCCTAATCACTTTTTAAGTACTGGAACATGGTGATGAGGTCTTCACTAACCTTCATCTCTGCCTACTTGAAAAGTCAATAGTGGATAATAGTCCAAGGGCCGTACCAGGGTAGGAACCTTTTCTTCATATCTTTAACCCGTGCCCCAGGGAGGTAGCAGACTTCCTGAAGAAGTGGGTACATTCTGAATATTGGGCCGTCTGTTCCCCTCAGGAGAGAGTCTCTTATGACAATGACTCCTCTTTTTTCGTTTATGGAAGCGGTTTTGATGCAGGGCATAGGCCCACTTAACCTTAACCTTGGCAATACTTCCAAGTTAGATGAACTATTGTGCTCTTGCAGAGCCTTATACTTATTATGGGAAGGTGGGGTATTCACAGAGGAGATGTGCCTCCTGTGCCGGGCAGGAATTTGTTGCTCTTTGCCATTGCCATTGTTTGCCATTGCCCCCTACCCTTTAAGTCACCTTCAGTCAGGTGGAGAGAAGATAAATAAGGTCTGAATTTAGAGAGAGGTGTAAAAAGGACAAAAAAAAGATTTGAGAACATGAGAAGAGAAAATAATTGTATTTACAAAGCTTAAAAAATTTTTTTTTCAAATCTTTTTTTTTTTTTTTTTTTTTTTTTCCCCCACATCTTTCCTGGAAAGTGGAAACTCACTAGAAAAAACAAAACTACTGATCTAGCAAGTGACTAGGAATAATGAACAAAAATTCTTTAGAGGTCAAATTATCTTGCTTAAATTTATGCACATAACTTTTTCAGTTTCAACAAAAACTGCTTGTGCACAGCAAAATGTAGAATCCTGTATTTGTGCAATAAGGAATAAATAAGAGCAAAACATTAAAAAAATAAATGGCCGTAAAATGTAAGTTGGTTACATGCAAGCACATACACATACTCACAGGAGACAAATCATTAGATTTTTTCATCTTCTTGGATGAGTTCAGATAATAAACATGCTTTGAATTTAATTTATATATTTGTGAGTCCATTTACTTTCTTTTCTAATAGGAATGATATTATCTTCTTGGTCATTCATCCTTCATGAGATCATACTTTCAAGGTGAATGGATTTCAGTTAAGGAGAAAAAAATATATTGCTTCCAGACATGCTTTATAAATGTTGTCTGGTATCTTGTCAATTTTTTAAAAGCCAAGTTACAAATGAAATGGCAAAAGTTGCTTTAACTGATGAGAAGAAAATGCTTCCACTTTATTACACACACACAAAATGTAACGGTAACTCAGCTCTATAGAGAACCTATTAAGGTATCTGCATCTTTACAAAATAGTAGGAAATAAAAGTGGTGTTCGAAATAATTTATTTCAAAGAAAAACTAAGGACTAGGTGACAATATCTAACAGTGCAGTATCTAAATTCACTAGTAATTGTAGAGTTGCCTTTCAAAGTGTCACAATGAATAAAGTTTATGACAGAGGTGAATGATTATCACTCAATAAGAAACTGTTTTCCACAGATACAATAAAGTTGATACCTTGTTTTGTCTTTTAAACAGAAATCAAGTAAACTGAAAACATAGTGCTTTATACTGAGTCATAAATCATGGTAAATGATCACTTCAAAAGGTGAGAACTAGTTGATATTGGGAGAGGAAAAATTAAACTGAAGGATGAGATTAGTAAAAAAACCCCAAAACTGTGGGAACCTAAGTCCATTTTAAACCCTATTAGCTTTTGTTACAAGTGCCAGTACATTTCTTCATTCTTACCTTTTTTTGAGACAAGATTTGTGTTAACTTGTATTTATGGAAATGAACAGACAAACTGCTATGTGTGTGCACACACATACACACAGAAACGGTGCTAAGGGATTTTCCAGGGATTTTTTTTTCTTGGAAAATACAAAATTGTTGAATCTAAAGCTTCTTCATTGAAGTACCAGTAATCTGTTTGTTAAAAAACAACTTCAAGATGGGACTTTTTAGCCAAAATAAATAACAAGAAATTTACCCAGGATGACACAGAGATTCAAGGCTCTTACTTGTTGAAGACAAACCACAAAATTAAATTTTCTGTGTATTAACAGTAAGACTCTCTCCTTTTGAGTTCTTCCATAGCTAACAGAGAGATACAGGCATTTCTAAGGCATATTTATCCAATTTATGTTAAGTATCTGTAGTATTAGGGGACAGGAACAACAAAAAAATTGAAACCCTTGTAAAACAGTGAAAAAATACCCCCCCCAGGCAAAATTTGTGTCAGTTATTTTGTAGGTCTAAAGGGATGTATAAATTAGTTCTTCTACTGAACTTAGCTAAATTCAGGCATAAAAAGAAGCATCAATAATTATTTAAATATATTCCTGTTCACAGCCTGAAGACTACCTAATTTATAAGTGCTTAGGAAAAAAAAACAAAACACCTTGCTACAAGTTCTTTTTTTATTCTACAATATTCTTTCTTCATTAAAACAGAGCTTGATTTAATGTGATTTCATGTAATTTCTTGAAAGCAGTCATCAGTTTCTCCAAAAGCAGATTTTTTAATTATACCAAACAATGAATCTTCAAGAAATATAGGAAATACAGAAAAACATAAAGTGCTTTACAGTTTTGTTATTACTTTTTCATGGCCTACAACAACTATTACTGCTGTAATTTGAATCTGTGCTAGGGCATGGTAGGAGATATCAGGAAAAAAACCATAAAGAATTCTGTGAGTTCAAAGTATATAAAGTTGATGAACACTTGAAATGATTGGTGATCTTCCCTCAGTTCCAGGAAAGGTGACGGAGCAGGTCATCCTGAGTCCCATCATGCATCACATGCAGGACAACTAGGGTGTCAGGCCCAGTCAACAGGAGTTTATGAAAGGCAGGTCCTGCCTGACTAGCCTGATCTCCTTCTATGACAAGGTGACCTACTTAGTGAATGGGGGAAAAGCTGTAGAAGTTTCTTACCTAGACTTTAGTAAAGCCTTTGGCACTGTTTCCCACAACATTCTCCTGGAGAAACTGGCCACTCATGGCTTGGGTGGATGTCCTCTTCACTGGGTAAAGAACTTGCTGGATGGCTGGGCCCATAGAGTGGTGGTCAATGAATTTAAATCCAGTTGGTGGACTGTCACTAGTGGTGTTCTTCAAGGATCAGTGTTGGGGCCAGTTCTGTTTAATATATTTATCAATGATCTGGATGAGGAGATTGGGTGTGCCCTCAGTAAGTTTGTAGATGATAACAAGTTGGGTGGCAGTGTTGATCTGCCAGAGGGTAGGAAAGATTTGTAGAGGGACCTGGACAGGCTGGATCAATGGGCTGAGGCCAAAGGTTTGAAGTTCAATAAGGCCACGTCCTGCACCTGGGTCACAGCAACCCCATGCAACACTGCAGGCTTGGAGAGGAGTGGCTGGAAATCTGTCTGGCAGAAAAGAACCTGGGGGTGTTTCTCAACAGCCAGCTGAACATGAGCCAGCAGAGTGCCCAGGTAGCCAAGAAGGCAAATAGCATCCTGGCTTGTGTCAAAAACAGTGTGGCCAGTAGGACTAGGGAATTGACCCTTCCTCTGTACTCAGCACTGGTGAGGTCGCACCTTGAATATGGTGTTCAGTTTTGGGCCCCTCACTGCAGGAAATATGTTGAGGTGACGGAGCATGTCCAAAGGGCAACGAAGCTGGTGAAGGACCTGGAGAATAAGTCTTATGAGAAGTGGCTGAGACAAATGGGGTTGTTTAGTCTGGAGAAAAGGAGGCTGAGGGGAGATCTTATCACTCTCTACAACTACCTGAAAGGAGGTTGTAGAGAGGTAGGATTCAGTCTCTTTTCCCAGGGAACAAGTGATGGAATGAGAGGAAATGGCCTCAAGTTGGCCATGGGAGATTTAGGTTGGATATGAGTAAAAACTTCTTCACTGAAAGGGCAGTCAAGCATTGGAACAGGCTGCCCAGGGAGGTGGTGGAGTCACTTTCCCTGGTGGTATTTAAAAGACAGATAGATGAGTTGCTTAGGGACATGGTTTAGAGGCAGAATTGGTAGTGTTAGGTTCATGGTTGGACTCAAAGATCTTAAAGGTCTTTTCCAACCACTATGATTCTGTGATTCTGTGAAATATTTTCTATGAGATTAACTGCTAAGGATGCAATAATAAATATTTTATCTCAACAAAACAAAAAAGAAGACTTTGGGAAAAGGAGCACAGTTGCGGAACAGTGACCTAATTAGTCAAACAAGGATAACAGGAAAAGACTACTAGGCCCAGTCTGTGGCAAATAAAATTATGATATACTATTAGTTATAGATACTATATAATCTTTCTTCCAAAACTGGAAACTTGACTGACCAAATTAATTCATTAAGAAAGGACAACATAATATTTCATGGAAATAAATTGCATATTTACTTTCGCTTAAGATTTATAATTGCTCTATAGAAGGAATCTGAATTGTTGTGCATGTTTGCTTTTTACTAATCCACATTTCCAGACAATTTCATGCAGTGTTCAGTGGCTGATAAAGAAATATTTGTTATTGTGATCACTGCTTTTTACCCATATGCTGATTTCAGGCAGGAGAAAATGAGACATTTTTCTCACATCATAAAATCTCCTTCTAGAATATTGCCACTCTTATAATAAGATTGCTGTTTTCCATTTAGTACACGTGATAAACTAGTAATTATTTATTGGAGCATAAAGAGGGAATTTTGCTTGTGGGACACTGTTTCACTTGTGACAGAATTGAAAAGTAGGCAGCACTTTGTATGTAGTAACATAATATCTTTAGTGGATTTTTTTCTCTTATTTTTGCCTGAGTTATTTCTCTGTAAATGGTAATATTTTTTTGTTGGTTTCAAGGCAGAGTTAAGTAAATAAACTTGTTACTATCTGGGAAGTAATTGTGTCCCTTAACAAAGGCCTCTACTGGAAAAGAATTAGCACAAGAAGTATAATTCCCCCCAACCCTGAGAAATATATATATATATGTTTAAAATGTATATAGATATTTTAGAAAGAAAGAAAGAAAGAAAGAAAGAAAGAAAGAAAGAAAGAAAGAAAGAAAGAAAGAAAGAAAAGAAAGATACAGCAAGGAGCTACGTACCAAGCAATGTGGTGACAGAAAAATAATTTGCATCTTGGGGGGAATTATCTGTCCTTATCATTGTGTATGTATCTTTTCTGAAAAAGATGCACATAAAACCTATGAGACTACTGCACATGGGCTGAAGTAGGGAGAGGAAGAAGAAACTTAATTTTGCAAAGAAAATGTATTTCTGTCCTTTCCTAATGCTGATATGTTTGACTTTTCACCCTTAATTTGGTTTTGTGTTCTTTTTTCTTTTGTGTAGTCAGTATTTAAGAAGACAGCTGCATGATATACAGTAGCTATTCTTTGTTGTTGCTATGGTAGAGAAAGAGGATGCCATCTGAAAAATTCTTTCTTTCTGTTGCATGGATTACTGTGGTTCTTCATGAATACTCTCATGAGTAGCATTAGCTTTTCCCCCATGTTTCATTAATTGGTGTTTTAAGACATTTTATGAACAAAATATTATTTATGTATACAAATATATTAGGCCAGCTGAGAAGAACTTAACATATGAAAAATTTCTTGTCCTGCTACATAAAAGTCAACTTCAATACTCTGGTAATAAATTCTTCTTGTAACAGGAAGTATTCTCAAATAGAGTAGTCAAACTTGTTCAGATTTATGGCTGATGGGCACTCTTGGCGTTTGTTCTAGCTATATGATTAATACTTCTCATAAACATCTCAGTACTTCCTTAATTCAATTAAATACTTGGAAAATACTCTAAATCTCTTAGTGTTTCTTGTTCAATGGAGCCATATTGCCATGCCAAAGAAAATACATTGCTTTCACTTTAGATCTACTGCTGGCCATTAATTCCATGAAGTGGGAAAGCAAGAGGCAGATCATGACTCCCAGACAAATTTGCCACAGGATATTTGATGGCACTCTAAGTCACAGTGTTTATAAATTATTTATTATAGAAACACATATCCTCTTCTGCATTAAGAGGACAATTGTATAATCTTGAAACACTGACAAGATATTTTGCCAAATCTAGATAAAATTATTAGGTAAAATAAGAATTGTTATTATGCAAAAAATGTTAAAGGACTTGCACTACACTTAATGAAGCATAGCATAAGGATAGAATAAAACAACAAAAAACCCCAGAGAATTTAAATACATATACACAATATTTTTTTTTATTTTATTTTAACTGCTTGAGCCAAAGAAAGATACTAATTCTAAAAGATAGACTTCCCTCCATTGACTCACCATCTTCAGTTTTGCATATGTCCATTTATTACAGTTAGCCTTCAATTCTTCTTTCTGTAAGGTCTTTGAGACCCATACAAAAATTTGAAGGAAATTTCTTCTTGTTTCAGAATTGCCCCAAGGATGGTAACTTTGATTTCTTATTCTTATTATCATGATACTATAGCAACACTTTTTTAACTCGGATTTTTTGTGGTCTCCTTTTTTAATTTCTTATTCTGACATTATACGATATGCCTTTGCCTGTTCTAGTTTTACTTGCCTCCTCAGAGCAATGCTAAGTATGGAGTGATTAGTGTAGTCCTCCAGTTATCCACACCTACTTTGGCTGAACATAACTTAGCTGTCAATTATTTCAAATGTCAAACTGAAATGAAGAGAGAGTTCTAAACTCATGGATGATTACTCAGTGATGTATGGCACAGTCTGTTGGAGGCAAAGGTTTCAATCAAATATGATCATTGTTTGCATATTGACTCTGAAAGCACTGCATCAGGTAAAATTTCAGTGAGTGAAATAATGCATGAGTTTACTAAAACAAACACAGACTGGGTATGTCCTCAGAAATAAATCAATGAAGAACTCTTTGCTTGACTGTTTTTACACCTCTTCTAAGTAACCTGCACGTTCACATGAAAAATTTAGCACTTGATGACTTGGAATAGAGTTCTGAATATCTTAACCGGTAAGTAACTAAGGTTTCACTATTTACAAAGTTTTTAAAACCTTTGATGGATAAAGGTTTTAAAGTATTTCATGATCTGAACAGGGTGAAATAAAATTTATTAACCAAAATTCAGAAAACAGCCTTACTTCTTGTGAAATGTCATATATAAAAGACAACTAGAGTAAATGTTAATATATTCTACATAGTATATATACTTTTATGTGAAATTACATAACATTGCCACAGAGGTTAAGAGAAAAGCATATCACATTTCTTAAACAATACATGCTTTCCTATATGTAACACTGACTACATAAACATCAATTTCTTATGAACTCTTCTGATTGTTAAAGGCAAATTACGGTAGCTCAAAAACAATGCAATAGTTAGATGGAGCATATAGTAGTATTATGCTCCAAGTAGTTTATAAATTGAATCAAAAATTTGAAAGGAGAAAATGAAGTTACTTTTTTGGTTTGGTTTGGTTTGGTTTGGTTTGGTTTGGTTTGGTTTGGTTTGGTTAAGCTTGGTTTGGTTTGTTTGTTTTAATGGATCTATCTCCACCTTAAATAGTATTAAATCACTTCTGACAGATATATCGTACATGGGATATGTTAAAAAAAAGAAAAAAATCATTTTTTTTCTTTTTTTTAACTTTGAAATATGCTGGTTTGTATCAAGTAATGTATGTTGCCAAGGAATAATGTTTTATCCTTACCTCCCTCTGAGACCAGAAGTACAAGGTTATATTAGATATTCTGTATACTTTAATTCTTTATTAAAATTAGAGAGAAGTTGCATGGAAGATTGAGTATATTAACAGCATCAATAAAGATTCATGTGTTTCAGCAGAAATAAGATGGCAGGCTTTGTAAGAGAGTATTATTTTAAGGCACAATTAATCTGACCTATTTTAGGAGTCTACTTTAAAATGAGGTGAGCCATGCCCTAGAAATGTCTATTTATTTCAATTGTTTGTAAAAGGAGTTTAGGGAGTCTAGGTGAGATACATGCATTCAGGTG
The DNA here is from genome assembly GCF_000700745.2 of Antrostomus carolinensis. Classification (NCBI taxonomy): domain Eukaryota; kingdom Metazoa; phylum Chordata; class Aves; order Caprimulgiformes; family Caprimulgidae; genus Antrostomus; species Antrostomus carolinensis. The sequence continues at coordinate 30,529 of NW_010298821.1, read as the reverse complement.
AGTCCTGCATTGTACAACTACATAGATGAAATACAGGCTACTGATACAAGTGTTCTAGGATTTTACAGCTGAAAAAATCTATTTGTAAATGTGGATTTATTATTTCTTTAACATGCAAAAAGAAAATCACATTTTAGATAATTGTACTTTATCAAGTTGGAACCTGTTTTTTATTTTGTTTTTCTTTTAAAATTAAGAATAAATATTTTCAGTTCATGCTTTAATATTTTATCATTTTACTTCCTGACAAAATCCACATTTGATACACTTAGAAGTGGAGAATATAAGCCATAATTGAAGTTTTGAATTTTTATCAGGAAATACTTCAGTGGGATTCTTTGTTAAAACATTGGCAATGTATGTTTCTACAATATTTTTAGAAGTGGCTTCATTTTTCCTTAGGAAATTAAGGATCATAACTTAGTATAACTGAATTATTACAAGGTCTCAATATCCTTGAGTATGTATTTTAAAAAGCAAATTAAACATTAACTATTTTATTATATCTTAAAAGTAATTTACCAAGTGGTAAAAAAACAAAAACAAAACAAACAAACAAACAAAAGAAAAAAACCAAAAGCACCTGATCTGTAGAATGAAACCTTACAACTTGTAGAGAGTTATTCATTAAATTTAGGTTGGGTTAAGCTAATTAGTTCCAAGAAATTTTTAACAGAAGTTCACTCCCGTTGGCGCTTTCGCACTGCCTCCTGTTGGTGTTTGTTAGCACCCTTGTAGACCGCTAGACCAAACAAAGCCGTCTTTCTTGCTTCAGACTGCAGGTGTTGCATACCAGTTCCTTCTTATCTTGCTCCAGACTGCTCACATACCGGGTGTCGCAAGGCATTTGCTGATAATGTAGAATAGCTTGTTAGTTATTGTAAAAGTTTCCCACTTAACAAAGACAAAACGAACTAGATTTAAATTTTCCCACCTAACACAGATAAAATGAACTAAACCCATTTTCTAAAATCTAACTATATTTTATGTCTGCTTATCACACCCATAAGCTTACTTACAGAATTAAATCTTACAAGTCATATATATTTTTTCTGATTTCTGCTTCTGAAGAACTTAATATTCCAGTCAACTCTTCATGTCTTTGATCCACCAGTATGTTCCTCCCACAGTCATATCATTCTTTCCTTCAACCTCATTCTTCAGTTCAGTGTTCTGATTGCTCAGATCTGAGCTCCTGACAGTATCTCACACTGAGCACGAAGCTTGCATTTTGCTATTTTTTCTTTGTTTCCTTCCAGCAATAACTCAACACTTCTTTCTATATTTTCCAAACACTGAAAGGTCTCTAAAACATTTGATGTTGTCCAGTCAGTGATTCAGCCTGTGACTGATTTATCAAAGTTAAAATGAAAGCTTGCAAGCTTAAGAAAACAAAAAGATGGTAAGAAATTTCTCCCCCCTCCACCTTTGTTGTTAAACTTACCATCTAACAGAGTTCATAAAATAAAACAAAATGCTTAAATCATTTAATATTCAAATATCCATGCCAAAATTCCCTGAAGAACTAATTTCTGTTCTCCAAATTCCTCCTCAAAATTAATTGCTTTTAAATATCTCTCCAAGGTCACCTTTGTATGTATCCATTTAAGAGGGAGCACAAGACATTATTACATGAAGCAAGTAAGTTCCTTACCTTCAGTATCTACTTTTTGGTAGTTATCTGGGACAGATAATACAGACAAAGACAGTTTTCTCCATCTGGTCAAAGGCCTGTATGATGATAAATAACAGTGATATTCAATACCCATAATAACATTCAAAATAAAATACAGGGAGGGGAGGAAGGAAAAAAAAGGAATAAAACCCCACATTGTTAGATTCTAGAGCATATAAAATTGAATATTGATTAGAGATAGATCAGGGTAAAGCTCTGATTTATATTTGAATGTTCTGTAAATCAGTGACTTTTTAAGGACAGTGAAAATTTTAGTGTTATGAAATAGATCCTCAGTGACTCAGAACGTTCCATATCACAGAAGTCAGACTCAAAAACTAGACCCCATATCCTGTGATCCATTGTTGCAGTTTTTTGAGTCAGTTCATAGCTTTCATGGCAGCAGTTTTTTGAGTTGGTCAAGCATGACTTCCCTTTAGCAAATCCATGCTTACTACTCCTGATGACTTTCTTGTCCTTCATTTGTCTGGAAATTGTTTCCAGGATCAGCTGCTCCATAACCTTCTTGGGGATCAAAATGAGGCTGATTGGTGTGTATTGCCTGGGTCATCCTTCTTGCCCTTCTTGAAGAAAGGAATGATACTTTTTTTTCCTCAGTCCTTGGGCAGTTCTCCCAATTTACATGATAATTCAAAGGTTATTTAAAAGTGCTTTGCAATGACATCAGTCAGCTCCTTCAGTACATTTGAGTGCATCCCAACAGGGCCAATGGACTTACATATGTCCAGTTTGCTTAAGTATTCCCTGATCTGATCCTGTTCAACCAAGGGTATGTTTTCCTTGCTCAAGACTTTCCCCCTAGTGTCTGGGGCCTGGGATTCCTAAAGAGCAGTCTTGCTCATAAAGACTGAGGCAAAGATGTCATTCAGTAGTTCTACCTTTTCTATGTCCTGTGTCACCAAGACCTCTGCCCCATTCAGCAGCAAGCCTACTTTTTCCCCATTCTTCCATCTGTCTCCTATGCAGTTACAGAAGCCATATTCAATTCCAGGTTGACTTTGACTTTCTTAACCCAATCTCTGCATGCTCAGTGTCTCTGTATTCCTTACAGGTTACATATTCGTGCTTCCACCTTCTGCATACTTCCTTCTCATGTTTAGGCTTTGAAGAGGCCAAAGTCTGCTCTTGTGAAGTCCAGGGTTGCGAGCTTGCTTTTTACCATTCTCTCTCTCCTCTGGATCTGCAGTGAACTCATGGTCACTGCAGCCAAGACTGCCTTTGGTCTTTGTATCCCCTGACCTTCATATTTTACTCCCTGAAAGGAGGGTGTAGAGATGTGAGGGTCAGTCTGTTCAACCAAGTAACAAGTGATAGGACAAGATGAAATGGCCTCAAGTTGCACCAAAGGAAGTTTAGTTTGGATATTAGGAAGAATTTGTTTACTGAAAGGGTTCTCAGGCATTGAAATGTGTTGCCCAGGGCACTGGGGGAGTCCCTGTCCCTGGAGGTATGTAAGAGTCAACTAGACATAGTGCTTAGGGACTTGGCTTAGTTGAGGACTTGTCAGTGTGAGATTAATGATTGGACTTGATGATCTTAAAACTCTTCTCCAATCTAGGCAATTCTGTGATTCCCTACAAGCTGCTTCTTGTTGGTGAGTATGAGGTTCAAGCAAGTATGAGGTTTTGTACAAGTAAAAGGCTTCAAGTGTGCAGCTCTTATGAAGCTGTAAAGAAAAAGAGGGAAGAAATGATGAAAGGAAGAATGAAGTTAACATCTAAAAGTTTTTGATAATAAATAAAACTTCTGGAGAAACTTATAAAATCTGGACAGATCCATTTGAGTATTTTAGTGACTTCTTTTTTTAGTTTAAATTTATAGTTTTGTCATTTCCAATTTGAAAAGTAGAGGTACATAAATTTTTTAAAAAATAACTCAGTATGGAGCAAATAAGAAGTATTTTTTAACTTCAGTCAAAAGTTATGGAATTATTGTGTTCTTAACTAACAGCAAAAAAATGAAAAAAAAAGAAAGAAATTAACACCAAAAGAGAATGTGAAAAAACCTTTTAAAGGAACTCTTAAAAAATCAAGTTCTATATTGCATCATGATTTCATAATTTTTTTGAGAAGCTATTTTAATGAACTTTTATGCCAACATTTTTCTTAAAATTTCTATATTTTTAAAAGTAGTTTATATAAAAAAATAAAGTTATTAATAACCTTGAAATGACGAATGCAAGACTCATTAATTTAATTATTTTTAATTAACAGTGTTATACAAAATATTTAAAAATTAATTAATATTATATAATGTGCATTCATTGTCCTGACTAGAGCAGAAAGAACATCATAGCTAATGAGACTTTGGGTTTGCGCCAATATTCAATCACTTCAGCAGTAGCTAGCCCATGAAAATTCTTTAAAGTCCCTAGATTTTTCAAAGGAAAAAGTGACACAGGAATCAATCCTTCCCCAGAGCTGCTAATCAAATTATGATACCTGTGTGTTTCCCAACAGCAAAGCCATATGCTTCCCACATTGTTGTTTAAGGCTCTAAGGAATCACTGAACAAGATTCACTTACACAGGGGGGATATATCAGTTGTGTTTTGAGTTATTTTTTCATGTAAAGTGTACAGGTTTTGATTTATTGTGTATAATATACTTCTCACACTGTCAATTAAAAAAAAAATCCTGATGTATTTGTAGTGAATAGTCATGGGAAGTTTTCAAAAACAAAATAAGCTTCTGTTGTTATCAGAAGTCTAAATCTGACCATTGTGAAAATATTTAGGAAAACTGCAGTCTGATGTCAATATCATATAGCATATCTCCCAATGCAAAATTCAAGATTTATCTCTTTCTGTTCCCACCTGCCCTTACAGTAACCATAGACAAGGTTCAGTCATTCCACTTCATTTGCCTTTACTCTTATGCAATATTATTTCTCATTTTTCTGTGATATAAGAAAAAGTATGTCCTCTTGCTAAAGGCCTCTTTTCCAAATCTTTTTGACATTACTGGAAGAAATCTGGAGAAAGGTATATGTACTTTCACACCAACATTTTAAAACCCTTAGGTTATAACTTTAGGTTAAAACAGCTGTTTGTATTTGACCACTAAATCTGTAGCTAACTTGAGTGTACATCCTCCAACTTTTCTTGTAGTCTCTAAGCTAGGTGCTGGAGGAAAAACATGTTAGCACATAGACAACAGGAATTCTTATCTACTAAATAAAACTCTCTTTGCAAGGTATAAGAAATTAGTATATAGCTTGGTCTAATATGAAGTCAGTAGAACTTTGTAGAGTTTAACAGTAAGATTATGGGAGCTAAAAAAGGATGATTGTTAGCCTTTTCTACCTTAAATTTGTATCACTTTGTTCACTGAGTCACTGTCTGTCATGGAAGTATAAGACTGACAAAATATGTTCCAAAAATGAGTTTAATGGTGTCAAAAATAGAATGGTCAAACTGAACAGGGATTATATTACAAACTCCTCAACAGACACAACTTATTTACAGGTTCAGAATGTTGGGAACTAATACTACACAGTGTGTAACTAAAGCTAAGCTTAGAATGATGACTCAAAACGTGTGAACCACTCACCTGTAAGATGAGGACACTCAATCCTGGGAAGTTTCTTTAGACAGCGCCCCAATCCAAAGGGAGAGTTTCCTGACTGCAGACCACTGCTTTGAGGAAGACTGGCTCAAAGGGGTTTTCTGGCAGGCTCATTTTATACCCAGAGTCAGATCAAGACTCATAGACATATATGGCTTTTATTGGTTGAAGGGGTATCCTGTGTAAGTTTATCAGCTGAGGTGGTCTTTGATGGACTAGGACATCTGGGGTACATGACTAGGGGTTTTCTGTGTATGTGACCTGCAGCACAAACACTTCCCGACAAACCAGCCACCATGTCCCCTTTACTGCATTGTTAGACCCATATAAGAGAGACCATAAATATAATAACTGAAGTCTCTCAAGAAAAAAGTTTCCCAAAAAGCAGCAGCTCTCACCCTGAAGTCTTGCAAATGATTTAAAGCTGAATGTTTTTTTCCTTCTCCTTAAGTTCCTGGCAAAATAATTTTGTGAAGGCAATACATGGAGAATTTAGTTCAACACGGTATTCTAAAGTAAGGTAATAATTCTCTCTTCTCAGTCAAATTATAATAGCATTTATAATTCAGCTTTTTTATTTCTCTAAACAACATTAGAAGTAACTAAAGCAAAGACATAACAATACCTACCACAAAGTACTAAATGTTCCCAGAAGTCAAGACAATTCTCCAGTACATAGTACATTAGCATGTAAAAAAATAATCTTTTATTTCTGTGAAAATCTACAACACCCAGGAGCACCACAGTGAATTAATTTCCTTTTGAAAAATGCCAAAACACATACTTTATATTTATATGTCAACCATACAGTTATTTTAATAGTAATATTTTGCACTCTGTTTTGTTCCTTAGAATTTCTAGTCCATTGGGCAGCAACTTTTGAATCATCATTCTTTGAAACTTAACAAAAGATATCTAATCCTTATATTTCATAACTATTTCTCTTTATAGCTTTCTTATGTTCATGGCATGACCTGAGTGGAATACTCTGATAATACACAATATTTTTTGTCAACAGTTTATGGATTGACAGAAAAGTTGATTTTCTATTCTGTTTTTCATTTCTGTACTGAATATATATTGGAGATTTTTTTTAAACCTGTGTAAGTGTGCAAGGACAATTGTGAAAAGCAATCGTTACACAAGTGCAATTTTGCTCCTCAGTGAAATGAACTGAATTTGAAGAATTTTCTGAATTTATTTCTTTAAAATAAGATTCAAATTAAAAAAAATATAGGCCATAAATATGTGGAATACAGTCTGTTTCTATTTATATCACCTTTTATCTGTCACATCTGTAGGGTTATCAAGCTAAAAGGCTTAGTACTTGATGATATTAAAGGTCTTTTCCAACCACTATGATTCTATGATTCTCTGATTCTATTTGGTGGTATGATTTTTTCTGTCATACTTAGCTATGTCAATGAAGTTTGTAGATACTGGGACTCTATGAACTCATTAAGTGAGTCATTGAATATCTGACATCCTGGATGGTACCTTTCTGTACTTGAAATGAGTTGGAGAGAAATGTAAGAACTTGTGTAGATCTCTGTGTGCAGTTGCTGGTTATTAATCTCTCAACTGTGAGTTTTTCTTCTTGGGAAGTTAATTGTTATCAGTCAGTCATGGGATTTGATTTTTAATAAAATGAAATGTAGGGAACATTTAACTGTCCTGTAGAAACTGCAGATAGACAGCAATTTAGAAATGTTGGGGTTTAGAAACTGAGATTTGACTGGTCCTCTCCTGCACTTACATTTTATTTTGTCCTTTTTCCATGCATGATCAGAATATGCCATGTTTTGCTTTAATTAATATTCTCTTCTCAGTACTGTGTGTCTCCTTATAATGAAAAAAACCCAACAAACACAAAACAAAACAAAAAACCCACAAAAACAAAAAACCCAAACACAAAAAATCCCAGCCCTTTAAGTTTTTGCCATAATGATTGGTCTTAGGTGTCTTAGGTTCACCTGTCTCTAACTGAAACCCTGTTACTGTTAACCTGCTTGCATGGACCTATAACATGTATTCAAGCAGTGAGGACACAAACAAGGTCAAAAAAGAAGCAAATTCTCATAACTTTCAACCAAAAGTGTTTATGTCCATGTCTTGAGAAGTTTTTGTTTTCCTACCAGAAGCAAAACCATTAGTATAAAGACGTGATTTATTAGACGTTCTAAGATCAGTTGCTTGTTCATCTTTTAACACAATTAATGACAAAGTACTGTGATCTTTCCTTTTCATTGTAAGTGTTTGTTTTCACCTTTCCTTGGTTTATTACTCAATTAACTTCTGTTCAGCAAGATTTTCCTTTTTGTGTAACTTTGTTTTCTTGGTTTCTTAGCTGATAAAATTTTAGCTATTTTCCAGATGTCCTTTTGTAAACATAAATACATTCTGAGAAGAGATGAATAATTATATACTTTGTTTCTCTGTTGGTGTTTAAAGAAAATGACAACTTACTAAGCAAAAGCATTCTAATTATTAACGAAAGAAGTCTCTTAAATTGTAGACTAATTTAAGTCGTACATCAAAAGTGAAGCAAAAAATGTTGTGACAGAGTTTTCTCATCAAGCATAGAACAAAAAAGGGATTTTTTAAAATGGATGCTTACTTAGCCAAATTCACAAAAAAAAAAACAACCCACAACAAAGCTACAAAATATTTAACTCAAATAGTTACGTTATAGGAAGAATACAATGGAAATCAATGGCAAAGTGTTTAGTTTGCCAACACACACTAAAAATAAAAAAAACACTCAGTCAGAGATACTCCTCTGTTTTTCTCTTCTACCTCTAGTTATAATATAAAAAAGAAAACAGTCTTTTGGTTTTTTTTGGTTTTTTTTGTAGGTTTTGGTCCTGAGTAGGACTTGGCAGCAGGAGCATGCCATCAAGCTTCTGGCATGAAAATAAAAAGTTTGTTCTTTCATTCAAAATGACATATGCAACTTTTTTGTTACTGTAAACAATGTAATTGAGACATTTAAGCTTTTAAACGTAGTAGAACTAACAGAAGAAATATCTTGTAAGAGACAAAGGATGACAAGTTCTACCAGGCTGAACAGAATTCAGTGGACAATATAAAATTGAACATGAGGAGAGAATGACAAGCAACAGGTGCTACTCGACAATTTTATGGAAAATAAACCAGCTAAATAGTCTTAAACAGATGTGTCACTAATTAAAAGCTTTAATATTGGTTTACAAATGCAGGCAACACAGAGGGTCCTCAGGGAATAATTCTGACATGAATAACAAGATAATCTCTTTGTTACTTTTAAAAATAAAAAGACACAGGTCATATAGACTTGGTGGTTACAGAAAAGTACTAGAATTTCTATTATAACAATGAAAAATTAAACTGCTAGTGATTTAGTGATGTTTAAAAAAGTAAAAGCTTCCATAGAGAAACCAACGAACATTTCAAAATATTATAACCTCTTAATTTTTGTGAGTCAACTTACAAAATTCTAAAGAGAGATGCAAGATTGCTCTGAATTGCACTTGAAAAAGAATATTAAGAATGAAAAGATAACAAGATCTCAGGGCTCTTATATTTATACTGATTTACAGTTTGCAGCCATTTGTCAGCCAGGGACTGCTGTTCATATATTTTATATTAGAGAGCCATTAGATACAGAACAGAAGATATAAGCAGCATGTTTAAACTTTTGTGTTCCTGAGATATTTACAAAAATCGTATTCTATTCATATTTTGTTTTCAATTCAGATTTTGGTTTACTAAACTAAACAGGATAAGGTCCTGTAGTCTCTCATTGTAAAAAAGAGCTCTCCATTCCTTTCATCATCTGCTTTTTACTGTCTGTACTTGTTTGTCCTGGTTTCACTAGGATAGAATTAATTTCCTTCTTAGTAGTTAGAATAGCTGTGTTTTGGTTTCAGTATGGGACTCAGAAGAATGTTGGTAAGGTACTAATGTTAACAGTTGCTGCTCATCCCATGTCATTGTGTTTGCAATTGCAGAGGGCTGGGAGGGAGGAAGCATAGTAATTAGCAAAACCCAAAATTGACATTTGTATATGTCAAAGATAAATTCCATATCATATCACGTCATGTTCAGTATATTAACCAAGGTTGACCAGAAAGAGAGGGTATTCTCTAGAGCATTGCTCAGGCTCACTTTTATGGTTTCAGGACTGTCTCTGATCCAGGATCACTAGCTGGGGACAGGCTGAGCATCAGTTGGCAAGTAGTGAGCAACTTCACTGTGCATCACTTATTTGCATATTCTGTTATTATTTATTTATTTATTAATCTCAGCCCATGAGTTTTCTTACTTTTACTGTTGCCAATTCTCTCCCCTACACCCTGGGACTGGGAGAGTGAGAGAGTGGCTGTGTTTGGCTGCAAGCCAAAGGAGTGAAACCACCACATTTTTTCATTCTGAATTAATGTTTGTTGACAACAAAATGTACAAAATTATAAATTATCTCCCATATGATTCTTCTTGCTTTCTTTTATACTGCGACTGAAACATTCCTGGTTCAACTAATAAATCTCTTCTGATACATATGAGAATGGAATCTTCCCATTTTGGTGGTAGGGATTTAGGTGATTTATAGTCATTCTACTGTGTTCTCTCTCTCTTTGCTTGTTCAACATAGCGCTGCTTCTGTTAATTAGATTTTTTTTTTCTAGACTGTCTTTCAGTGACATTTACATGCACAGACTACTACTAAATTTACTATCTTATGTGTGTTCTCAATTCATTTCTTCTTTATGATACTCTGATTCACACACATGACATAGATCAGTGGTCTTTGGCTAAAAATTTAAATCCTTAAAAATCTTATTAAGCTTTAATCCATTTACTGATTGGAGAGATTCAACTTTTTCCTGGGGATCTTTATCAGCACTCTGACAAAAGCCATGGAATTAAGAAATTTTGGGGGGATTTTCTTCTTTTTCATCAAAAGAAGTTTAAAGAAAAAAATACGTTTGCCTTTTTTTGTTTAAGAACAATTTAAAAATACGCTGGCATAATTTTCTGATTAACTGCCAGTCAGGTTACTTTTTTTTTCCTAGTAGACATTCAAAGTTAGTCAAATATTTACCTCATCATGTAAACAAAGGTCAGAAGGAGGGGAAAAAAAAAAAAAATAGGTACCAAAAAAATGTTTCTTAAGATGAAAGCCTGCATTTGAGACAGAAATCAAAATAATTTAAACTATTTACTTCTACAGGAAAAACTGCACTAAATTCCAACTACTCTAATGGAAACATTTTCAGTAGCTCTTTGTAGGTCACAGAGTACCTTCAGATATTTTCTACAGCATTTCTATGCAGTGTGCTGCTGATGTGGTACCAAGTCAGTTGTCTGTTCTAGAAATCTCAGCAGATTGGTTTTTTTTTTTTTTTCTGTTTTACTGGAATAAATAAGATAGTGTGCAGTGGTAGTAGATATGAAGTTTGCATGATTTCTGAACTTTTAAATAATGTACATATCAACTGGACTCTACTGTACATATCAATTATATGTTAGCCTTTGCAATTTGTCAAGATACATTTTTTGTCTGCTATTATATTGAAACCAACATGGACCTCAGTAGTGCCATAGGCAAAATAAGTATGTGTTCAATAACAGTTTGTTTGAAATTGTTTCAGAAAGAAAGAGAAGAGGAACAAAGACAAGAAAGATTATTCAAGATATCAGCAACTATTTGAAAAGCACTATGTGTATGTAGATTCCATCACTGTAGTCTAACTTTAAAACTTCATTAGTGCATAATGTGAATGGCAATAACTTCCATATGATTCCTTTTACAATTTTTTAATCCAATTATCCTTTATGCCCTGATTTCTGAAACATTTTGACTGAAACCTTTGAAGAGTAAATGCCTTTTAGTTAAGTCACAATATAAGGAAAGAATCTGCATTAATTCTAATAACCTAGATTTCTAAAATTGTCAGGACAGGAGAAAAAAAAGAATTGGGTTTTTTTTTAATAATATTTAACTGCAATTAACACAATTCCCAAAGTGTGTTTAACTATTATAGTTATCTATTTAACAATAAACTAATATCACCTTAAATTGTAGCATAGTTATATATGTAGGGGCAAATTAATTTAACTCTTTGCATTATGTCAGTGAATTATTTGATCCAGAATATACATAATCAAAGATATTTAAAATGTTATCTCCAGTGAAAGGTAAGTCACTTCAAGGAAGATTAGAAAGGGGTAAAATACATTGAAAGAGACTAGTAAGGAGTTATTTATACAAACTACCAATGTACAATATTAATTTTTATACTGCATTTTTATTGCTATATATATGAGTTAGACACTACATGTGAGGAATACAAACACATTATTTTGCCAGAAGTAGAAAACAATGGTTCCCAAATCCATCTATATTGCCTTTTCACTGATAGGGCCTATTCACAAGTGTTACTCTTTTGGTGTGTCATAATTTCCTTACCAATGATGCAACTTCTCTGTCAACATTCAATGAAGCTCTAGAAATGAAAAAAGAAAAAACTTGTTAGCACTGCATTTTTGCCACTCAGTAATAGTTTGAGTTGTTCACCTTTAAGTACCATGTTTTTTTACACTTATTCTGAGAAGGACAGAAGAATCCTGTGTTTCAGTACTGCTTGTAGACTGTGTCTAATATAAGTACTTTTGACCACAGATTGTTCTGATTTTTGGACAAATATAACTGAGTAATCTTTTATTATTTAGTCTATATAGACAAAAAAAAAGGTGGGAAAGAAAGGAACACAAAGACAGATTAAATAATTTGACCCTATTTTAAACAAGAGACCAAAAAATTTAGAAAAATTAAGTTATTAATGAGGATTTCTGATCGCTCATGAGTTTCCAGTGGGATATCACAGAGTTTGGCACAAAGCTCCATGGATTCAGCCTTTTTTAATCATCTGCAAATAAACATGAAGTTTCTGCTGAAAAAATGTGGATGATAAAAGAAAAAATGAGAGAGAGCAAATACAATTGAAAGAGAAGGACTCCACGGGAGAATCTGATATTCTTAGCTTATTCCAGCAAAACATATATTAATTTAGCCATATACAAATTAACACATTTCCGTTTGAGGACACAGGCCATACTGATTTTATGGAAGATTTTTAAGAAGCACAGTGAAGCAGTGCTGCCAGTGCAATGATGTAGTCAAAGTCTACTGTAATCCCTGCACATACACAGAGAGGCAGAATGAGCGGGAAAGGGATGTCACTGCTGTGTACAGCATTGTCAAGGGAACGGTTGGACTCCCGAATACAGGTATCTAGACTCTTTAAAATGTAAGTTGAACAACTGGCAGAGGTAAAAGGACAAAGTATAATGTACAGATAGACAAAATGCTTCACACTGAGAAACTTAATGCTTGCTGTCAGTTTTTCAGTCAAGTTTACTCTGATTCTGTATTGTGGTATCAATTATCTTGTCACAGGGGAAAGCTGAAGCAGAAACACAACATACTCTGAGTTTTAGAACTCTAATTTACTTAACCTAATTATGTTGTCATTCATAATGTTTTATGTATGACTGCTGTTTCTGCAGCAGAGAAGTGTGGTGAGTAGTGAATAAAAATTAGGATTTCTCCTCTACTGAAGGGGAGGAGTATGTACTGGCATTTAAGCAACAGCATCAATCACCTGAGGTGTCCTTAGCCAGTGTAGACTGAAACAAGCCTGTCTCTGCTCTTTTTTTTCCTTTCCTGTAACTGTTTGTTATACCTTCTTGTTACCCCATCTGTTTTCACCATATATGAAACAGATATAGAAAGAGAGCACATCAGACACCGCACACATCAGTTAATGATTTTGACAAGCCTGAGCACATGTATTATGTATATATTCTTTTGTGTGTTTGTTATACTAGTGTCCTAAAAAGGATTCATGACCCATTCCTCTCGTGAATGATAACTGACCTTTCTCGGCTCATACTCCCTGTGCCTCCTGATGTTTGGGATGTTTGGATTGCTATGACTTCAGAAATTACCAGAGGTCATATTCATCTTGTCCTGACTTCAAGAATGAGATTCAGTTCCATATTTTGCAAGATGTGGTAAACATAGAGTCCCTAGGCATAAGTATATATTGTAATTGAAGATAATCAAGAATATCAGATATATTCCTACGCAACTGATAAATACTACACGGGATAGCGTCATTCCTGTCGCCCTCCAGTTTTCATATAATTGATGGACCCATGCACATTTTGTGCACTTTCACAGCAACTCAAATGGCACAAGACACTCTAGTGTGGTGGACTTAACTGAGCGTAAATGACAGTTTGCATGGGTTTTTTTAACCACAGAAACGCAAACAAACAAACTGGTTTGAAGGACCATGAAACTGATCTATGGTCTATTCACTTAAGAACAAGAATTGAGAAAAGAGAAAGGCAGGTAAGGGGATGGCAAATGATAATAAGGGAATGTTTTTACAACAAGACACTTTCTATTTTTCTTGTTTAGTTCAATTTTTAAAGCAGTATCTATAGTCTGTGGATATCTTCTATTTTCATCTTTTCTGTGTTTTACATGTAAGTAACATTTTAGGTATCTAGAGTGACATTATTGCTGTTATTGTTCTAACTGTCATCTAGTATGGTATGACACAAGACATATTTCATTCACATCTTCAAGTTGAACAGTCACATTCTTATTTCATTAATTTTTTCCTTTCAGTGAAATGCTATCTTAAATATTTAAACCAAAAGCACATTACTTTGTGGAAATATTTGTTTCAATAATATTATGCCATTTATTTGCCTTAAAAATAAAATGTTTTTTTGTTGCATCTCATGGAATTTTTTGCCAATTTAGCAATCAGAAATCCGTTGAAGCAACACTGGTTCACTAAGAGATTGTAGCAACTCAAGATTTTTGTACCTTTGAGCACATACATCACCAGTATGTCAAGAATGGCAGCTGTGTGACAGCACTGTGATGTCTTGGCCTAGCAAAGATTCAATGCTAGGAAGTAAATGACACATTAACATTCCATTGTGCTGCAGGCTGTACAGAGACATATCAGTCAGGTATAATAAAAGAGGTCAAGATAAATATCTTTTTTTGCTGTTGTTGTTTTGTAACTGATTCATGATCAAACTCACAGCCAAATATATATAACCCCTCTCTATATATACCTGTACATTAATCTATATGGTAGCATTCACATTGAAATAGTTTAATGCATGGACAAGTCCACTATCAGCACATCTCTGGACTAAGCATTGGATTGAAGACAATAGGAAAGATGACAAGAGCATCAGCACTGCCTGGGTGAAGTACCTTTCTTCCTTTTGATTTGTGGCATATAGAAAGGGGTGCAAGAAGATAAGATGAAAGAATTGGCTGTTTATATGTGGAGAACAATGATGGCTGGAGAGAAAAACAGATGGATCACGGGAAGTATAGTCTTGACAGCAATCTCATGTCAACCTATTTACCAAGAGGGTGATTCCTATAATTTTGGTCACAGGAATCATGGTTCAAGATTTTTCCTTCTGGCTGACATTCTAGCAATCAAAGATAAACAAAGATCAAGCAAAGTCACATGTACTTTCTATGTTCTACATGTCAACAACATCATCTACAGACATGTGAAATGCTTTTAAAACTTCCTTGCTCTTTCTCCTCTCAAAGTTACTATGAAAGCAAGCATTTATTTGACAAGCTGAAATCAACAGAAAAGCAGAGATTACAGATTCATGCAGTTGAAGCATCACATTAATCTTATGTAAAAGTGATGGGAATATGAAAAAGACAGTGAATGATTAATGTTTCTGCAGCTTGCTTTTTTTTAAGCAGAAAATGTACATTTGGAGGAGACTGTCTCTGATTTTATCTGTTAAATTGCCATGTATCATTCATAAAAAAATATTTTAGAGGTATGATTGGTCATCATGGTATGGGTATCTCTTCCTGTTCTGTCCCAGGCTTTCTAGATAACCTAGCAAAATCACTTAAGCTGTGTAAATTCTAGTTCTCACAGTAAAATAGGGTTGCCAGCTAAGGATACATGAAAGTTGAAATAAAAATATTTGGTCAGCTGGCAGTTAGGAACTTAAGTTCAAGTTTAGGGAACAATATTATATAGAAGAAAACTAACCAGGTTGTCTGCCAGATTGTCATGTTATAACCAAGACATTAAAATCTATCCTTGTTCTAAGTTCTATACTAAATTTAACTTGGTATAATGATTAGTTTCAGTTAGTTAGAATTTATATATAATATATATTTTTATATATAAACCAAAACTGTGTAAAGTACTGTACAATGTACAAAGCTGTGGACTGTCCATCAGCCACCATCTTCCACAGAAAAAATGGGAACATAAAACTACTGAATAGCTGGACACAGGAACAGAGAAGTAGAGGACTCCTTTCAGTCCTGACATTTGATCTTGGTAACCCCCATTTTTACCTCTAGTTTAGTAGCAAGTTATTCCAATTCTCAAACTTCATCCAGAAAATCCTCGCAATTTGTGTAGAGAAGAACATGACAAATTATCAGATCGATTGTGCTTACTTTACATACTGGAGAACATCAAAGTGAAAGCAATATCTATTCTTAAAAGAAAACATTTAATTTCCTGGTAATGGGAACTGAAAACAGTTTAAAAGAGAGAAAACCAAAGCAATAGATTAAAATTAACAGTAACTTCCCTCCACAGTTGTTTCAGAAACTCAATGGAACAAGTGCCCAGCTTGTAACTTAATCTCTCCTTCCCATGAACTGGCTTGCCTTGAGGAAGCTATTGATACCACGTAAATATTTAAGAAGGAAAGTCATTGCTCCTGGGTATTACAGGAATTATTAACTAGATCTCCATTGACTATAATGGGAGATGAAATTACTATTTGCCAAGGAGATACATATACATAGATACCTAAAATTATTTGCAATTTAGAAGTGAGATGTGTGAATCCAAGGGTTCATATCAACTGCATAACCATACTTTTTGTGTCTGTTGAGGCTTTTAGAGGAATCTTGTAAAGCATTCAGCTGCTGTCTGAAATGAGAGCTGATCCTGTGTAGTTGTGGATGCTGTATTCTATCTTCCAGCCTTGCATAGAGGTCTGAAACATCCCAAATATCTTAAATTGCACTAAACACCTGTTGTTAAGCAAATAAGATAAACTTATTTTTTTAAAATGCCAAAAGTTAGGTAGCATGCAAAGTAACTTTTGTTGTGAATATTCAGGAGCAAAAGGAACATGAGGGAACATATATTTCAAACCTTTAAGATGATATACTTTTATTATGCCTTGTAATTATATGATAACCCTTACATTATGGTGTATTGCTTGGCGGGGGGAGGGGGGCGCGGGAAGGAAAAAGAAGAGTACATTAGGCTAATTCTTCAATCAACTAATTAACTGAAACACTAAATAATTAAATAATTAGTTGCACTGAGTTGAATGCTGAATAAACTGGTGTTCAGTATTGGGTGTTCATTAAAAAATGGTTCATGATGCAAAATTACTCTACTCTGCCTATCTGTCAAAGATCTTTACCCTATCTAAAATAGCTATCTATTTTAACACTTATTTGGTGGCCGTATTACCTGTATATATATATATATATATATACATACAAAATATACTCCATGCATACAGATCTTTGATTCAGGACTTACTCTGGAATTTTTAACAAAGCTGAACACAAACATTAATTACAAAAATGCTGATTATTTAAAAATAGCTATTTTATATTATTAGTTTGTTATGAGTTTGTTTTCTGAATTCCACAGTGATTAGGAATTTGAATTGGAATGAAAGGGGGAAAAATTCATAGCTATAATAAGCACAAAAGAAAATTTTATATAGGTCTTAATGATTTTCAGCTTGAGTGGAAAATGTATTTCATTGTCAAACCTACACAACATTTTCATCCATCTGACTGTCTGAAGTAGTGCAAGGTAGCAATTTTTCTGTGAACTCACTAGTGATTTAATGTTCAATTTTTTTTCTCCCCATTCTCTGAATTTTACAAATATGAAGGAAAAGCATAAGGGAAAATCTGAAACATTTAAATAACATTCTACATACTCTGCCAAAATTGGTATTTATATCGACAAAAGGTTCCTCAGTAAATCAAACACAGATTTAAATAATACCATACTCTTAAAACTCTCAAATACATTTTTCACAGTTTCCCTTTGATATCTATGATGTGAAAATTAGCCACTGACTTTTACCAGTTAAAGGTTAGCAAAACATGGCATGTTTGCTCATTAGACTTTCACTTACCACTGTAAGGAGACCGAACCATTGAAGGATCACTGTTTCAGCTATTGACTGCTTTTTATAGAGTGTTGATCATGAAAAAAAAATTGCAGAATTGATTTTATTTTATATGTTGGAAAACAACATTTACAAGATTGGTCAGCCCTTTACTAGATTCAGTAAAGGATATTATCTTTGGGAAACAGATCCTAAAGCTCCTAGCATCCAGTTACATGTTGAGATGTATATTTTCAGGTCCACATTTAACAAAAGGTTCATACCTCTGACTGTTTTAAATGCTCACATTTTATTGATTTCTATAGGGAGCTGAATATGTTTTCCTCAGTCTCTGACTGAGATATCCTTTTTGATCTTGAGAAGCTAAACTGTCTTTTCATTACAGGCTTTTCACTACCTCTTTTAGGTTCCTCCCACCACTACTTAAAGGCATATGTGGTGGTTCTGGTGAAGTTTTTTACCTCTTTGTCAGTATTTGTCAGAGATGGGAGCACAAACCATGAAACAGAAAACCTAGACGGAAATGCCTTTCACTAAGTTGGAGATTACGAACAGATTTTCATAGTTTCATTCTTGAACTTTTTTGTTTTGGTTTGGTTTGGGGTTTTTTGGGGGTGTGGGTGGGGGGGGTGTCTGACTTTGGTAACGTAATATGTATTAGTTTGGTTTAAAAGGGAGTGCCTGGATAACAGTGAGTGAAACTGTGTTCTACCTGCCCAGTGGAAACTGAAGAAGGCCAATTGCTCCCTTCCTGTGAAGGGATTAATTGGTATGTGTAACTAAGGAAAACATCAAGACCTGAAGCACCTACTCCAGTATGAACTAAGTTTAGCAAGTAGTAGGCTGAGTTTATTTTTATGGTGTAGGAAAATGGAGTGGTGATTCGATGACCTGGGCCTGTGGAACCCATGGTGACATGGAGGCTGTGTTTAATGGCATGGGCTTTCATGACTAGCATACTGTAAATACTGTTACATCAACGTTTATCAAGAGATAAGTTTTCACTTCAAGAAAGCAGTTTGGGTACTAATAATGTACCAGACATTACTCCAAGTAGATTATATGCTTGCTAAAAAGAGGTTTAAAACAAAACCTTAATTACAAATGAGTAAGATAATTTAGAAAATGTATTCTGGATAAAGTTTTGACCTATATTTGGGAACAAAAAAATTAGATCATATATCAGTCACATTATTTTATTTAATATAAATTTATACCCCAAATAAGCAACATCACAAAGACCACCTAGATGGCAAATAAAAATATTATAACAACTGAAACGCATTATTTCTCAGTATCATAATATGTTCAACAGAGTAGAAGAAAAAAGATCATAGGCACACAGAAAAGGTTTCACAAAACTGAACAGACATTGTTATCAGTGAGGCGTTCTATTACAGGAGAGAGCTAGTTTCTAGACTTGTTCTTATACTAGTATAAGAGGTGCTAAAACAAAACTTCTTTTATTAACATAGGTAGAGTGCCTTCTTTACACAGATTGATTAAATTTCCTTTACATAGATTGGTTACATTTCCTTTACTTAGATTGATTAAATTTCCCTTATAAGATATCAGAAGGGTTTCCTTCTTCTCCAGCAGAGTAATAATAGCTCAATACCATGACAGCATAGGATAGAACCACTCTGGATCTCATTTTAGGAATGAAATTCAATAGACAGTATCCTCTATAGATGTTGCTAGTGCAATCCCTTTTATATTGATATTCTAAGTGTCATGTGGCTTGTAAAGAACATGACAGGGAATAAATTAAATCATCTAGTTTATCTTATCTAGTAAAAATCCATTTATTTTTATGAACTAATCAGTTCTGCTGAATATTTTACTGTCTCATTTCTGTTTTCATTAGTTCTGTTAGCAGAAGTTTTAATTTATGGAAGTTGTAAGTTCTTATATCTGGAAGTCAGTAGCAGAAAACAAAGAAAAAAAAACATCTTATGAGATAAAGATTTTCCATCTCAGAATATATCCACAGTGAAGATGGGACAGAGCTACTGAAAAGTTACCTCCTTTATCACTATTTTGCTGTCACGGATGTTTTGATTTCTCTGATGTTTTGATTTCTCTGATGTTGTAATAATAAGTTGTACTTATTGTTGTACACCGTACTGGTTTTGGCTGGGATAGAGTTAATTGTTTTTATAGCATCTGGTATGGTGCTGTGATTTGGATATGTGCTGCAAACAGTGTTGATAACCCAGGGATATGTTAGCTGTTGCTGAGCAGTGCTCACAGAGTCAAGGTCTTATCTACTTCTCACACAATCCCACCAGTGGGTAGGCTGCGGGTGCACAAGAAGTGGGAGGGGACATAGCTGGGACAGCTGACCCCAACTGATGAAAGGGATATTCCATACCATATGATGTTGTGCTCAGCGATAAAAGCTGGGGGAAGAAAGAGGGAGGGGGAACATTCAGGGTGATGGCATTTGTCTTCCCAAGTAACTGTTGCGCCTGATGATTCCCTGTTTTCTTTGAAACGGCTGAACACCTGCCGGCCCATGGGAAGTAGTAAATTAATTCCTTATTCTGCTTTGTTTGCATCCACACCTTTCACTTCTGCTATTCAACTGCATTTATCTCAACCCACAAGTTTTCTCACTTTTACCCTTCTCATTCTCTTTCTCATCCTGCTGTTAGGGAATGAGCAAGATACCGTGTGGGTCTGAGCTGCCTACTGGGGTTAAATCACAACAAGAACGAATGGTTTTTATGTTGTCACTGATTGTCATAGTTTAACATGGCTGTCAGCCAAATACCATACAGTCACTGTCTCACTCCCCCCCTGCCCCAGGGAACAGGGGAGAGAATTCGAGGGGTGAAGGTAAGGATACTCATAGGTTGAGATAAGAGCAATTTAATAATTGAAATAAAAGGAAACTTAAAATAATAATGACAATAGTAATGATAATAATAATAGAGTATACAAATGAGTGATGTACAGTGCAATTGCTCACAACCCACCGACCAATGCCCAGCCCATTCCTGGATGGCAGTCCTGGAGGAGCTAAAATTCTAAAGCTGAAACTGCAGTCCCAGGAGAGAGAGAGAGGGAGGGAGAGAGAGAGAGAGAGAGTATTCTGATTGACTCTCATTTATATGCTGAGCATAACTTTATATGACATGGAATACCTCATTAGCATATCCAAATGCCAGTTTGGGTCTGCTAATTTTACTATACAATCCCCCACACCTCATTTTCTTCTGCACCTCCACAGTAGAAAAATATGGGAAGTTGGAAAGTCCTTGATTTTCTTAGCAACAACTAAAAACATCAATATATTATCAACATTCTTCTAATACCAAATCCCATACCAAAACTAAAACACAGCACTATTCTAGCTGCTAAGAAGGAAATTATCTCTATTGCAGCTGAAACCAGGACAGTGACCTTACACGGTTACCAGGTTCAGGAAGTAAAAATGTTTTGATATACAACAATGAACAAACAGAGATTTCATCAACAGTGTCTCTAAGGCAGCCTGCACATATTCTGTTTTACATCTCAACTGCAGGTCTAGCATTCCCGTACACGCTCCAGGATGCTGGAGATGATCAGGTTAAGACATATCGGCTTATTTTGCACAGAGACCTAACTGCATCCTGGATATCGCATCGTTTCTTTGATAAGATATTATTTCCATAAGGCCACTTTTTTTTTTTCCTTTTTTTCTTTTTTTCTTTTTTTCTTTTTTTTAACAATACTGTTTCTAAATCTCTGCAGATTTTTACTGCTTCATTCCACATGAACTTTTCCAGAATTTTGCTCTGGATGTCAATATGCAGTGCCAGGAGTTACTTTAGTATTCCTGAACATACTTTTTAAAAAAATTCACAAAATGAGCCTCTGCCTCATCCTCATTAAGTTTTCCAGCATTTCAAAACTTGCATCTAGCCTGTTGAATTCTTTATACTTTTTAATGTCTTGCAAGATACATCTTCCAGACTATTTTAAAATATATTTTCAACTTAAAATATTTTACCATCCTTCCTAATTGAAGAAAGAATAAAAGGTACTCTGTATCCTTGATTGTTAAAGTCTAGATTATATTCTTTCTTCTGAATATAGGTGAGAAGCATTTTTCACTTTCTATTTCATTATTATAATCATTATTAGTAGTCTTATTCCAGCGAATGTAAATTAAGTTTTTTGTGTGTTGTGTATTTTAAGTATATTGTTCTTGCTCTATTGACTGAAAGACTTTTTTAGAATCATAGAACAGTTCATGTTGGAAGTGACCTAAAAAAATAGCCTGATCTATACTTTCATGGAAAAAGTAATCTAAATGGGATTATCTGGCACCCTATCTAGTAGCATCTTAAACACCTTCAAAGATGGGGACTCCACCATGTCCCAGGATAGGTTGTTCCAGTGAATGGTTGTTCTCACTTTAAAAAAACATCCATATTATATCAAGATGAAACCTCTCCCAGTGCAAATTTACCCATTGCCCTTTGCTTCTCCATGTGTCTCCTTGTGAAGAGAGAACCTCAATCCTCTTTGTAGCTATCCTATGAGTACTGGAAAACTGTGATTAGTTCCTGTCTGAACCTCCTCTTCTCCAGGGAGAAAAGACTAACTTATTCCATCTTTCCTTGCAGGACAGTTTCTCCATCCATTTAATCATCACTGTGGCCCACCTCTGGACCCTCTCCAGCCTGTTCCCATCTTATATTGTGCAGACCAGAACAGGATACAGTGCTCCAGACGTGGCCTGACAAGCACCAAGTAGAGTGGGATAATCATGTCTCTATCTCTGTTAGTAATGCCCCTATGGATGCAGTCCAGGATCTAATTTGCCTTTGTTGCTGCAATGGCACACTGCTGACTCATGTTCAACTTGTTGTCTACCAGGACCCCTCATTCTCCAAGGTGCTGCCTGTTCACTGTTGAAGCACTTTGGTAGTCCTTGGAGGTCAGTATAGTCAGAAAAGTCTTGAATAATACTCTATTTTTTTGTTCACTCCTACTAATGCAGCATAGCCTGCTAACTTGCTCCTGCAGGTCCTCCACCTGCTGCCTGAGTGACATCACTAAAGCACACCTTGTGCAGGTAGAGCTTCTACTCTCTTCCACCCAGGATGAGGGTGTGCACTCTTGTTCCAGTCCATTCTGGCTAGGTGGCTGATTCCTGGCTGCTGAAGAGCACAGGCCTTGTCTGGTCTCTACTACCACGCTTTCAACAACCCCAAAGCACTGATTGATAAACCCTTCTAACTCCCTGGAGATCTCAAGTTGCTGGGTAGGCTTACACAGACACCATTTAGCTAGGGTGACTGTCAGGGGTGCAGCTAAGCCCATGGGTGAGCAGAGCCTGATAGGGTGAGCTGCCCTTCCCATGTGCCCTTCTGCATGAACTGCCTGGTCATACCACTCTCAACAGATGCCACTCTCTACTGATACCACCCCCTGTTTTTTTTATTAATAATACAATTTTCTTCCCTAATTGGTTGTCTACATTTTTATTGTCAAACTTTACTTCTAGATTTCAGTAGGATAATATGGTTCTAATAATTATGAAATTAATTAACAGATTTGACTATCTGAATTTGAAGTTTCCTGTACTTACATTATTAATTACACATAAATGTAATTTAAAATGAAAGATGAAAATGGAAGAGAGAAGTGGGAACCCATCTGTCTTGATTATATTTGTAATCATTATTATTCAGTGAACAGTGACAAAATATCCTGAAAACTCTTCCACTTGTAACTTATATGTTAAATCTTTTCCTGACATCAGCTTCATCTTGAAAGTAAACAGTGTTTTGACTTGATCTTGGAAGGATCATATAGGGAAATTACCTTGAGCTTTATTGTTGGGGTTTGAAAGTTAGTGCCTCCAAGTATCCAGGTGGAGCCCCTTAATATTACAAAGCTTAAGGTGTTTAAGGTACAGTGCAACACAGGAAATAGAAAGGAGAATATTCTAATTGCAGAATTAAATTACTTCTTTCAATCATAAGAAGAAATCAGTAGAAGTACTGGACATACTTGCTAAATTTGGGAATCACCAAGGAAGACACAGTCATACAGAGAATTCTTTGAGTCTGTGATAATGGAGAACCACTTCAGCATCATGCTGTCTACAGTGGCACTATTCATGCAAGCAGGTTGAAGTCTCAGTTGTGTCTCATGTTTAGTGTAACTGGGGTAATGGTCAACAAATCCACACAGAGCACAACAAATTCTAATACTTAATAGAACGTAAGCAGTACTAAATTGGAAGATCTGCATGCAGGAGCCTGAGCATCATAACACTGAGGAGATGGAAGAGCTGCTTAGCCAAGCAGGACTGACAGTGGTCTAGCTCTTCTGCTTTGTCAAAAAATTTTCATGCAGAACACAAATGCCAAGACACTAAAAACTGCTAAATAAAACACATCTGAGAAAAATCCAGTGAACTGCACCGAGACATTTTAGGTCCGATGTCTTCCTCTTATCCAACATTTCATTGACAGATATGTACAGTTTCCACTTTCAATAGATGAATACCTCTTAATGCTAATCCATATTTTAGATCATACATAAAAAATAAGGATTACTTTTAAAACAGAAAAAACTAATGCTTAAAACCATCAACTGTAGGTTTGGCAATGTCAAATATGTTTTCACATGTAGGTCATTACATGATTATTCCTGATGATGTCCTCACTGGGGACAGTGACAGGAATTTCACTGATTTCTTTAGAAAACACTTTTCTTCCCCTTTTTTTTTCTGAGATCATTTATTCTTTCCCCAAGGAGCAGGTGACTGTGGCACAGCACTAAACCTCCCCTCCCTATATCAATAGAGTGGGTTAAAGAAACAATTGCAGGACAATAAACAGAAAGAAAAAATGAACTTTGGATAACCACACCAACAGTTTGTTCTGCTCGTTTTTCATCTGTTACTGCAAAAAGTGAAAACACAAGCCCCTGGAGGGAGAGGCTGGAGGAGAGGCTTGTGTTTTCACTTTTCACTCAGATGCAACCTGAGCACACTTTTACAATGACAGTGAGTGGTTGTTTGGGTTTTTTGTTTTAATTTTCATTATCATTTACATTAATAACTTTAGTCTATGGAAAATATTTCACTTTATGCTTGGTCTTTTTTTCTTCTTAAACATTACAGGTTGAATGTTCAGAAGAAATCCAAGTTATTAACCATGCAATTCCCATGAGTTAATGGTTAATTGAACTATTGTACATTTCTGAAAACTGGAGACAATATGCACTGTAACAAATATAACCTAATCAAAATAATCTACCTGATACATTCTAGATTTTTTTCTTTATGTTTTTATTTAAACTATTTAAAGTTATGAACACCTGCTGACTGGAACATATTATCTACTTCAACTCCCACAATTTCAGCTCAGAAGAAAAACATTAATTGGACTGGTTAATTTTATGTAATGAATCTAAATATTTTGTTCTCTTTTAGGAAAAAGTGACACATCTAAAAATAAAGTTTGCACAAAGAAAATGACATACAAAATATTAGTTAATTACTGCACATTTCCTCCTGGAGTTAATTTTGTTATCTACTTATAGAATTACTGAACAAACTAACAAACAACTTGGTACTATAATGAAAAGGTTGCAGAAAGACTGCAAAGAAACAGTGGAAATAAACACTTGACAAAAGTAAAAAGAAGCAAACACTGAAGGACATACCTGCCTGGTGTACTTTAAAAAGATTATATCAGTCATACCTCTAAATGTTCATTATTAATCCCCACAGCAAGTGTGAAAGAACAATCAATATTCATCATTTAGATTTTATAAATATGTGCTTGTGGTAATATTGATTCACACCTTTCGGTACCCTACTGCTGCATTATTGTTATTGTACCATAACATCTGCTTCCAAGAGACAGACCTGTGTTTTCATTTTCAGCACTTTCTGCAAGAAAGATTCAATTCTATCTGTCTTTCACTGATATTTTTATTGCCCCAAAAGTTGCTCACTAGTTACTTTATACAGACTTCCATAAACTGTAATCAAGAAATAACTTCCAGAGCATTAAGTTAATAAATAATACCATGATCAGATATAATTTTACCAATATATGTATGCTACTTTTTTGAAATTCATCCATTTCTGTCCAATATAGTTCACTTACCTCTTTGGAATATGGTCCTAGGCTGTTTGTTTCACCAGTGAGCAGATAATAGAACTATAAAAAAATTATGTCCTAACAAAACATCACTTTGATATGGTACTGATTTTAATTACTAAATTTGAGATTATATATCAGAAGTGGTTTATTTTCCCCAAAAAATATTATTAGATCCAGGAATATTTATTCTGTAATCCAAAACCAAATATAAATGCACTTAATAGGAATTTCAGACCCATGGAAGACAGTATGAAAGTCCTTACTTGATTGTCTGGTAAACCTACAAACTGCTCAGTCAGCTCCCTTTGGTACTTCAATCTGTAGAAAACATTAAGCATTCAGTAAAAGGGGGAATTCTCTGGCTTTCCAAATTTCCTCTTATAGTGCAGTTCTTTCAGGACATAGATGTATCTTCTTCTGCTTCCATACTGCAGGTAAATAGATACATTGCTGAAAATACATTTCACTGAAATGAAATTACTCTGTGGATGAGTAGAAACCACCTAAAAAAGAGATCCAGATAAAATCAATCTTGACTTGGGCAGGGAAGGAGGGAAGTTTGGTGGCTTTTGTTTTGGGGTTTTTTGGTGATGATGGTGAAAACACAGGAAGCAAAGAAGAAAAACTGTTTTAGTCTTTGAAAACATCCTGCCTGAACAACACTTGCAAACATAAGCTCAAAGCAGAGTTAGTATTGTCACCATTGTTGCTCCTGGATCACCCCATAGCCTTGTTTCCATCTTTATCTGCTCAGAAAAAATGTCCTTTGGATACAGATTTCTTACTGTGATTCATATTCTTTTTAACATTAAATTATGATTCTGCAATCACTAACGTTGCAGGGCAATTCAGAACTCCAAAGTTCGTCAATAAAGACAGAATAGGGAGAGAAAGAGACTGAAAGGGATAAGAAGTTGATGTTTCCTAGAAGGATATCTGTTCCTTGAACATGTAATTAAAGTTTTCCATTAAATAACGGGAAAAAAAAAATAAAATAGAGACTAGCCTGCCTAATTTCAGAGTGTGCGGCAGAGAATATTGACTCCATTTATTTTTGGATGAGAAAATGGGGAATTTTGTTTGTTTATTTGTTTTAATTTGTTTTGGAGGAGAACAGTTCTCTTAGAGGAGGCAGCAAATTTCACTGCTGTATTTGTCACTTGATTAATTGTCCTTTAATTCATCATAAAAAAAATCCCATATGCAATAGATTCCCCTTTCTGTACATTTTCAATTGAAATAATTGAAATATTAGGAGCCATTCTTGGTTTGTATCAACAGGATCTAGTTGCACAGCTGCAGTCTAGACTCTGTATAAGAAAGAGTATGTAATATATACTTCAGATCTGTTGCAAAAGTAGCTGCTTCTAAGTGAAAAGGAGGACAAAACACGATAAAAAATGACAGCTAAATGATAAAAATATGAACTGACTTACTTTTCTTAAAGGAACTTTAAATTTAATCCACATTCAGTTACTGAGCTAAATCCTCATGTTTTAAAAATACATTGTGATGCAATAGGTAGAAAACATTTCATATCAAAAACTTAATACATCAAGTTTCAAAGCTTGCTTTCAGATGAATTACACCTGAAATATTTTAGTCAGCTACTGGGATTTAAAAACAGCATTTTAATAAATTGATGTATGACCCACTCTAACCACTGCATTCCACGGTGTATTAAAAAGCTAAATAAAAGCACTGAATAGTTTTTGGGTTTTGTTTTGGTTTTTTTTTTTTGGGGGGGGAGTTGTTTGGTTTTGATTTTTCCTTTTTTTAAGCATACTACTTATTGCTTTGACTGGTCTGTCTTTAAATTCACCAATGAAGGGATAAAGCACACTGAATTTTTGCTTACCATAAGGTAGTTTGTGGGGCATTGGCAATTTTACACCAATATACTCTTCCTTGATGTTATGCTGAGGTTATAAATTCTTCCCTTTGCAGCTAAGTAATAAATACCCTCATTTGCCATTGACTGAGAATCTGTGTGTCAACAAGATCAAGTTATGAAATACCTTACAATCAGTTGTTGTTAGACAACAGAATAAATGAAATAATGCCCTGTGCAGCACCTTACAGTTTTTCAGATCTATGTGCAGGGAACTCAAAGGCTGATTTAGAGGAACTGAGATATGAACAAAAGACAATTGGACAGAGGGAGAGAGCAGCATAAGAGTGAAAAGGGCAATGGTTAAGCATTTCTGAAAAAAAAAAAAAAACCAACAACGAAAAAAAAACCTGGAAGTAGTAGAGGAAGGACTGGAGTAAGGATGGTTAGAACTCTGCAGATTAAGAGAAACCTATTTTATACACTATAAGATCAGGAAGGCATGGCAGAGTTTTGGAGGACTGATATGAAAAAAAAGTTATAAACAGTAGAAAGCGGTTCTGGTAACAGCACTTTGGAATGAGTAAAAGTGAGGTTCTCCCAGTGGTGACAGGGTAACTGCAGATCCCAAGGCTAATACTAATAAAGTGAAAGCGGAGATCAATTGTGAGAATGGGAAGATTTGAAGAATAAAGAAGTTTGATGGTATCTTGAAGTTAAGGGAAAGGCCACTGCCCAAGCATTCACACACCGTTCAGGCTGTCACATATGCACCACCTGAGACTTTAACTGCTGGGACAGGAGTCCCTTCACAGCAGGCAGCTCCACTGAGCTGATGGATGTGTCTTTAGACTCCTTGCTCACACACATGCACTCACTCACTTTCAGGTGCTATCTCTTCTGTCAGGCTTGACCCTAAGTTTCCCCTAAGCAGAGTCCGTGTATGCCAGATGAATTTATTGAGTGGTACAGTAGTAAAGAACAGCTTGAATTGGGTGCCTCCGGAGAGGGACCACAAACAAAGAAATTCTTGGGTAATCTAAGTTCCCCAGCCCTTATGCAACGGTTCGGTAAATGACCAGGAAGACATAGCAAGTCAGAGTATCTGGGAACTTGAAAGAACAAGGAAGTGGTGAGGATCAGAACTTCTCTCTAAATCTGTGCTAGTGATTCTTAATACATTTTTTAGTTTAGGACACTTGTAGACTGTGATTCATCTCTTGCTGATGTTGATTCAGTTGCCTGTACACACTACACAGACACCTATTGCTATTTGAGGCATGCTAAACAGTCTGAGATATCATTTTCAGACTACCAGAGATGGCACAGGAGGACAGGATCACACAAGCTTTTTTGAAGTGTCAGCTACAGACCAGATGGCATGCCACTGTGTAACTCACAAAGCAGGAGATGGATATGCATGGGTGGTTTAACCAGGTCCAGATGTTTACTTTTGGTCATATGTCCATGTATGACATCTGGAGAAGTTATCCACATGTTGCCAGATGCTTAGAAATCTCAATTACACTCCAATAGTCTGCTTTGTCCACTGCTAATAAAGGATTAAAAAAGGGTAAGAGGTGAGACTTCCACATTATAGATATCTAAAGCTACGTGCCATAAATTCTAGTCTTGTATTGTGGTGCAAGGAGAAGCCCTGCAACTGTCATTGCTGCCCACACCCATGGAAGATGTTGAATAGATACATTGTTTTCTGTCCTTGGCTGCAGAGATAGGTCTATACAGCTAGGGAAAAGTCCAGCTTTTTATGAAAGTTAACACTATGCTTTATCATTTGTTTGTTGGGGTTTTGTTTTGTTTTGTTTTGTTTTTATTGTTAGGAGTGGGGTTTTTGACCATGAAAAGTATTTTAACTCTCTCAAAATAGACAGTCTGGCCCTCATACAAAAATTCCATTTGTTTCATCTAAACATTTAAACATTCAGCTTTCAGCATGCGTCTAAATCCTCTACTGACAATAAAATAAGTGAATAATTTACTAAAATGGAGCAAATAAGTTCTTTCTATTTCCCACCAAAAGGGAAGTAAAATTTCCAATTAAATCCTCCTTAGTGGAATATTTGCATACCTTCAGGAATACAAACATAAAAGCACTTCAATATGTGTAATTCTGCTTCATTGCCTCAGATATCTTGCTTGAGAAAAATGTCTGGCATACCTTTTAAAATGTAATTTTCTTCTCAAATTTTTAAAGATAATCATTGTCCATACTTACCAGTCACATGTTTGCACATACAGAGCTGTCATGTTTTCTTCATACTTGCTAATGCAAAAGTAATACATTTTAGGTTATTATGTAGAAGATGTTAACCCATCAGTCCCAAAGCATGCGAAAGAAGACAGTAGAGCAAGTAACAGAATATCATAAAAAACAAAATCCGGTGCTAAAACGCTTCCAGATCTAAATATAGCAATTTCAGGAAACCTTTCCTAACCCACAGACTCAATGGTGCAGAGTATGACTTATTTTTTACATTGTTAGAACTAGTTCCTGCAAAGTGAAGTAGGTATGATCACACTATATAGAACCTGACTTGCCTTCCAAACTTCATGGGGTGTTCAGTGGCCCAGAAATACACATACGTATTGCTGTATGGATGAGTGAGTGAACATATGGAAAAGTCTGAGGGTATGCAGCACACAAGCATAATGCAGAGCATAGAAAAATATATCACAATAGTATTATTTATACCCCTTCCTAGGCAGTTAGCTCCAGAATAAGATATCTTTAGGAATGCTTTTCTGAACCTCAAACCTGTGTTTTGCTTTTGAATTACTTACCTGGGGTCCTTAAAAACAGAGCTAAAGAACAAACTAACAATTAAACTGCACGAATGATTGTGGACCTTATGTTCAATCAGCTCCCTACACCTATTATTTTATCACCATAAGTATACTTAAAGAAATCTGAAATGCTATCTCATCCATCTGTTTGGTCCAAATTTTTATCTGAGTGTAGTAGTATAACTTGGCTGGCAGCCAAACATGATCCAGCTGCTTACCCCCCTTATCCCCCCAGACCCAGGGAATAGGGGAGAGAATTGGAGAGG
>NW_010298820.1:0-16220 GCF_000700745.2 Antrostomus carolinensis | reverse complement strand
CAGGTCCAGCTGAGGAAGTTCAGTTGAAATGGTTCTCAGGAAAGCTCCTTTAGCCAGGATGGCTCAGAGGTGAACTCCCTGTTAGAAGTTCTGCCTGGAGTTCCACACCCCCTGTTTGCCTACCAGAAAACCTAATAGCTAATAAATTATGTCACTAATTTCTCAAGCTGCTACCAAGTCTTCTCCACAAAGATGTTCCCAAAGGCTCCTGCTGAGAACACTTCTCTTCTATCTTTCAAAGCGGACCATTATTTATTGATGATTAATTGCTAAGACAGCACACTGAGGAGTGTAATGCAAAACCCTGTCCACATACATTGGAAATACCTCATTGCTGTTTTTAACACCAGATATCTCATCTTTTTTTCAAAAATGAAGTGGCATTGGAGAAAACTAAACAAACCCCCTGTTGCGTGAAAAGGGTGGTAAAGCAATTTAGCAGGAAATAAACCCCCTTGTGTTCCAACTCACCCTCAGATAACTGGAGGAGCTGGGGGTGGCTAGGCTTAAATCCTGAGCGATGCCCAATCAAGCACTATCGGTCTGACAGCTGTCGATGCACCAAATAGTGTGCTGCACTCCTGTGCCCACGCTTTATTGACCTACATGGCCAAACCTGCAGAATTTAGCAGTGTCCCGCTGAGCACAGGTCAGTTGGGGTGGCTGGTTAAAGACAGACACAGTTCAACGAGACACCACAAGTCCGAGCACATCAGTGCTCAATCCACTTGATAGTGTCCCACACCCATCAGCCAGTCACGATCTATGGACTCTCACAGCCTTATCAGGCCACAGCCCAGCAAGAAATTGTGCAGCAACTCTGTAAGCAAATGAAAAAACCTCTAAGAAAGCAACAGGATTGATACAGATTCGTATGGATTGCCAGTGATAAACCACTGTCTGCAGAAATAAATGCTTATACTGAGGTTACAAATTACTGAAACTATTAATTGTAGCAGGATTTTAGGTTATTACAAGTGCTGAATTAGTAAAGGATTTATCCGGAGTTTTCGCAGTGTCCGAGAGAGGAGTTCTCAGCTGAGTCTGAGTCTAGATATAAGTCTAAGTCTTACCCAAAGGTGTCTCAATGCAGAGGAGGAAAGGTTCAGCCTGTTGGCTGGTCCCAGGAGTCAGAGGTCTGCGATGGTGTTGTCCCTGACTGGTGCATGATGATGTCTTCCCTGACTGTGATGGTGTCATCCCTAATTCCCTCCCTTCTTGGGGCTTTTCTTATACTATTTTTCTTCCTACAAGGTGGAGCTTGAGTGACTCTAGTCATACCTTTACAGTGATTGGCAAAAGACACTTCCTTTCCCCTGGCAAAAGACACTTCCTTTCCCCTTTTATGGTAGAAATTATCAAAACTTAGAGATGCTCTCTATGAGGGGGAAAGAGGGGGGTCAGTGGTATGGAGTGATGGTTTTATCAAGGTCCACAAAGGGAAATAGTTGTCAAAAGGGGAGCTAGTTTTCGATCCAGGATCACAGATAGACCATACATCAAGCCTTGTGGATTCAAAGCGTTGTCTGGCACAGGGAGTTGGGGAAGGATCCTTTTTTTTTCCTGTACAGTAAACACCCGGACCTGAGGCAGTGTTAATAAATTCCCAGCATACCAGCTGGGCTTTCCCCCAGGATCGTCCTCAACACTGCGCCTTCCCTTATTGTGTGTACACAGCCATTTTCTGATTTTTAGTTACCTCCAGCAATTACTCCACACCCCCAAGCAATCTGTCACATTTTTAAATTAAAAATCTTACTATTTTATTAAGAAATCAGAAACTTTATTTTTTTTTTAGTAAAACAGTTCCCACACACAACACCACCTCCAAGACAGCAACTTAAAGCCTTTTAGAAGACACTTACAACGAAGAGGAAAAATAAAAGCCCAGTTCCCTTTATCAGAAAATTTTACTGGTAAAAATGCCAGACTGCCTTACCTTCTGAATCTTGTTCAATCCTGAAACACCAGCATATTAACAGTTTGTAGATTTTGAGATAAGTAGTATCATCACTATCAGTAATATGTATAAATGCAACCAGAAGGATCCTCCAATAAAAAAACTCTTTGAACACTGAGGATGATTATTAGCAATTTTTTTGTTTGTTTGATTAGAGTTCTCAGTTGCTGTAAACGTGATCACAATTATCATATTAAACAGCAGATACGTTAATTGCCAAAAGACAAACCTGCAGGTTGCTACTGGATTGAAGTTAGTAAAGAATCCAATTCTTAATTAAATTCACTAGAGTATTTCCTTAGCCTGAAGACTCGTAAGTACATCTTGTTTATAAAATCCCTTTCAGTGAAATAACCACTTAACTAATTTCAAATTAAATATCTTAGTCAGGATTTGAAATTATTCAGTCTTCTCAGGGAATTGCATTTGAGTATTATTATAATATCATCTAGGGAAATGTTTTCTTCCCAATTATGAAAAGAAAAAAAAAGTAAATAAAACATTCTTTTAAATGTGATTTTAATTCATTTTTCTAAAAGTGAATTCAGCACTTGACCACCTTGGGAACCAGCATCCTTGATTTACCCACAGACTGTAAACGCTATGCCTTGTTCACATCATTACATCAGTGCACCTAGGTTACAATTAGCAACATATGTATCTTTGCTTTTCACAAATTCTGCATTACTGCTGAGAACCCAACTGGTGTTATCTCTTTCAATGAATAGTAAATTTTTCAAGTAATTATTTTTTAGGAGGAGAAAAACAATACTATACACACATTTGAGGGGAATTCTGTCAGTTTTCTTCTCTAATTTTTCCCTCCAGTGTTTAGTTTAGTTTTGAATTTGTTAGCTTCACCAGAATGAAACATCTCTATTTCTCCTCACTGAGCTTTTTTATTCACCAGAGCAGAACAGCAGTGAAAAACATGCCTGTCTGTATTGCTGAGGTGTCCATGGCAGCCAGCAACATTTGCTGCAGAGGGCCTAGCAGAACGCACATGGGTCTGCCGGGACCATTCCCTGCTATTTTGAAGTGCAGCAAAGACAATTTAGCTCTCAATCTGAGATCTTTTCCAAAATAATGAACCATGGGAAGAATCTTCTGGAACTCAGTACTGCAAGAAGTAGGGTTGGGAAGTCCCTCCGGATGAGCCTGTGCAGCCCTGCAGATGCAGTACTCTGCTTAGGAACACACTGGAGTCAGGTCTGCATCGATGTACGAGATGGGAAGAGTTGGATGCCAGAGGAAAATGCAGATAGGCTCCCACAGTTTGATTTTTCTCATCTATGAATGCTTGGTTTTCCCCAGTTCTTCCATCTCCTATTGTGGTTATACCATATGATATCAGCCAGCAAGGATGGTCCAGGGTTTTTTCAAGAAAGGCCTTTTTGTAAAGATGCTCCTACGACAGGTGAACTTCTTAGGCAACCCAGGCACATCCTGACTTATCCACCAGGGCAGTCAGGGCAGGAGGCAGGAGCTCTTGAAGGTATCCCCATTCTCAGCCTGCTCCTGTGTCAGTCAGCAAAGAGAAAGTGAAGATGGAATGATTAAATATTGAACACTAAAAAACCACAAACCAGAAAATTTCAGTCCATTTCCTGCTTTGAGCTTAGCGATGTCTAGCTGTACCAGGAAATTTCCTTTAGAAAAACATCTATTCTTAATTAAAGCATTAATGTCTTTTTGGCATAAAGATTCACTTTCAGAAAAAAGTGAATTAAGCAAGAAAACAGAAAGTATTCTACAGGGTTCTGCAGAGCTTTCTCATGACAGAGACCTCATTCAATAACCTGATAATGAACAAGAACACAGCGCTTCCCTTTTGTCTACCACAGCAGCTATGCAGGAAAGATGAGTCTCTGCAGGAGGTCTGGAAGCCACCAGGACTTTTCTCAGTTTGAACACAAACAGTAATGGCATAACATTCTTTTCAATTTAGTCTAATGACAGGTAGGGGAAAAAAAAAAAAATCAGTGGAAGAACAATTTGCAAGCTAAACTTTAGGTATTCACATCCAGAAGGAATCTGCCAATGTGAATTCACCTGCTTTTAGGGTTGGGCTTTTTAAGAATGTCCTAGATTTGTAATAAACAAACAAACAAACAAACAAATAAATAAATAAAGGGATTGGGGGGGGGGGGGGGGTTTTTTTTAAGAAATTTTGGGGGGGGTTTATTATGAAAGCCATTTGCCTGCTTTTTGACCAATGTTAAGTAATTTCTTGTGAGCAGGCCATTGGGAAGGAAAAGGCAACAATAATCACTACAAATTTTGCATCTTCAGGTAGACTGCCTACTGATAAGTTGTTCTAAAATTAGCCATAGAAGTCCTTCCTTCTGGGACAAGATGGTGCACTAAGTAGTATGAGAAAAGCACTGCTTAAGTAACAGGATCTGAGCAGCAGTGGTTGTACTTGTGGCTTCTACAGTGGCTTTTCAACCCATTTTCTTGCCTGTATGTTGTACTCTGCAAGTATCCGCTCATCAGAACACCCTTCACTCTGAGGGTGAAACACTGCTTTATAGCATTTTTCATGGTATGTATTGTACTCTTCTAGATCAGAATTGCCATACTACTTTTTTTTTTTTTTTTCTTTAAATCCTTTAATCAAATCATCAGGAAGAAATTTCAGCAAGCTGAACAGAGAGAGAAAGCAGAATGGCTCTATTATGAAATGAGAACAGACCTCACCCTGACAAATTTCCAGCACACCAGGTCTCTTGCCCTTGCTTTGGAGGAAGCTTGGAAGGTTGCCGTGATACATGCAGGGAAAGAAGAAGTCTCTGGAATGATATTTCTTTAATCACTTCAGTGAGTAAGAAAACCAGGCTGTGGTAAGTTGCCATGTAACAAGCTCATGAATAAAAACCAGTGAAGCAAAACCTGCTAGACAGGGAGACGCTGTTCCTCTCTAGAAGTCCTTTCAAACCTAATGATGGGGATTTTATCTGAGTTTGTATATAATTATCATATTTAGTCATGACAACAAAAAGAAAGATAAAAGAGTTATTGGGCCTAGAATATCAGTCACATACATCCATAGGAGAGAGATCTTCATCCGTGACTGGATGTATCTTGCCAGCTGAGGGAAGACCAAACAATTTCTAGTCTCCCAGATGAAAAAACATTTTTTGTAAGGCTTCAGTTCAACAAGGACTTTTCAGGAGGACATGACAAGCAACTGCTTGTCACATTCATGGTGGTTCTTAATTGCTTCTGCTCCAGCAGACAGCCTGTGAATAAACCTCCTCACTCAGCAAAGTGCGAGGATCTGCTAATTATAGCCTGGGTGTTAACGTAACCTTTGGCCTAACTCAGGAGTGCTTTAATTAGGTTGATCTCACAGAAGGTCTGCATTTGTGTTTTCAGTACAAATCACTGATCCTTCTCTGTTGCTGTCTGAAGTGATAAGCTGTGATGCAGCCATGGGGCCTGGTGAGGGATGGCTACTGCAACATGTTAATAAGCAAGTGTGACATCAACAGGAATGGGACCAAGGGCTGGGAAAAAGGGAGAAACAGGCAAAAATCCTGCTTCTCTGGCTGTCATTGGGAGATTGCCAGGATTTTGTTCTCATTCATCATACATATCATCGTTTAGAGGGCAACTAATGACTGCTCAGACAGGATATTTTAGCTGTCCACGCACTGCAATTGACCTAGTAAAGGTCAATTGATGTCCTAATTAAATCGGCAGGAACTAATTAAACATGCAGCAATTGTGGCAAATGGTATTGGGTGGGAAAAACCAATATAATTCCACTGACGACTTCAACAGAAATCTAGTGATTTTCACCAGAAATCATCCAAATGCTCTTGAAGTGCACTGGAGTTATGCCATTACTTTCAACAAGCTTCAAATGAGAGCATGTATCTGGATAAGGCATAGAATTAGTGTGTTATTCTTTAAACATGAAAAAAAAAAAACATATTGGAAATTCAATTTCTTTCCCTTGGGCAGATGTGATTACTCACTACCACTGCGTTTCCCTTCATTTGTCCTCATGCCTTTCATTATCAGAATGCCAATGTAATAAACTTAACTGTCTTTGTTGTAATACAAGAATTACAACTGAATGCTTGGAAGCTTAACAAAGGTAGACATTAAAATAAAACAAAACCTAAACCCCAGAAAAATAGGACAAAGTACTTTTAGCTTAAGCACATACACAAAAAAAATATTATAGAAGATCTTTAAACATTACCTTAATAGTTGCAACTGACAAATCCAGCAGCAGTATCAGAAAAAAAGAAAAAAAAAAAAAAGATGTCTTGCTTTGTGTTTGCAAAGCTGAATGTGAGTCAAAAGGGAAAATAACACTATGAAATGCCCTAATATTCTTGATTTAGATTAATATGCCCAGAATACTTGGAGTGATGAATATAACCAAGAGATGGCAGCAGTTCATGCACTATTCATTTACTTTATTTAGTTTGCAACATTATTTTCTTCCTATAAGGTACAAGGATTTTAAGTTGTGTTTAACTTATGATGCAAATTGTTACCACTATTATTAAAGGGAAAGAAGGGGCAGAAGCAGAGCGGGTGGAATGATCTCATGAAGGGATTTGGAAGTTTGCTTTAGGTATGCATCCAAGGACTCTTTTTGGAAAGAAATGATAACTGTTTGCTGCATAAAAGAGCTTAAAAACAACTCCAGTTGGAAATCTCTTAGAGGTGTACATACAGCTACACTGTTAACTGGTGTAACACTCCAGTTGGAAATCTCTTAGAGGTGTACATACTGTACAGCTACACTGTTAACTGATGTAACAAATTTCCTGTGATCTTCTACAGTTCTAGGACCATAAATCCACATCCCATTTTCACAGGCAAGAGTAACTGCTACGATCTGGAGGACTTTACATTTGCTTTGAAGGTGGGCTGCTCTCAATGATGCTCTGGTGAGTAGCTTCAACCTCGCTTCTCTGAGGAGAGAAATTGCTTCAAGTACAGAAGTGGTGTGCTAAAGAGAGAACCACAAGGCTCATGTTTAGTTACAAATGTGCATCTAAAAACAAACCCTCCTGTACACTGAATCACTGATTTTGACTCACTCATGCATACTCAAAGGCATGTCTTTCTTTAGGACAATGTCTTGCAGGGGCTAGATGCTTGCCAGTGGTTTCCGTCTTTTTTATCAACGAAAATGTAACACCTGTAAAACCTAGCAACATTTTTGAACAGGCAATAGAATTAAAAAAGGAAAACTGAAACGACCTCATTTGTGAGAGATTCAAAGAGAATGTGGAGTGGATGAGGCATTGCTACAACAGTCAAAGGAAAATACTGCAATTATTAATCACATCTTATAAAGGACTGAACAGAGGGACAAAGACATACTCCAACTCCCTGATTATTTCAAGGAGGAAAATTTTGCATTAAGAAATTGAGTTAAAATGCCTTGAAAGATTCAGAAAATGTTTGGTGACTTGGGAAAAGATGATATGCATCAATAAAAAACTTAGATCATAGCTCAGTAGTTCAAACAAATACAGATAATCATAGACTTGCTTAGGTAGATAGCTAGATAAACATACAAAAACCCCTAAGTTATCACTGCTAGATTATGTGCCTTTGCATTTTGGTCAGCCTAGTCTACCATCACTGTCTTTCACAGCATCAACAAATTATACTTTGCTCCCTTCACTGCATCAGAGACAAAGGAATAATCATGACAAAATCCAGAATGCAGATATTCCACCTAAAGTGGCTTTAGGTGTGGTTTAACCCCAGTCCACAGTCCAGATGATGGATGATTGCTAAGTATTACCCAAGCACCTCAGAGCATACAGGCTGTTTCTCTGGACAACCTAAAAAAAATAATAATAATTAAAAAAAAAAAAAATCCTTAGTCTTTTGTACATATGTTTAAGCACTGCATATATACAAGACCACATTGATTTGTCCCATATATCTTACCAGCATGGTCTGGACTGAGGCAGAATGGTTTAGTGCTGCCTAAATGCTGCCAAAGTCCTGGAGTAAGCTGCTGATCCAGGAAGAACTCTTTGAGAAAGTCTTGCAAATACTGGTACAAACATAAACCCAAGTTCTCTGAGTACAGTCTGCTCTTTGCCCTGATGATTAGTACATGCATGAAGATCTGCCTTCTAGTTCCTCTCCTTTATGATTTTGTTAGATAGAGATGAAAATATCCAAATTCCGCATGTCGTAGCTGTGTGCATTATGCACTGGCCTTCATAGTCAGGTTTCCTCTTACTTGCTGCCACCACGAATTTTGCATTTCAGGGTGCAGAATGGTCCTGTTTCAAAAAGAAGAGGGTAATGTATACCCCGTTTCCAGAGTACTCCAGGTCATAATTCAGGATCAAGATTTTGAATCTTCCTAGGCTGGAGCGCAGATTCGCCATCTTCAGAATAATCACTTTAAAATTAGATGTAACTCAAACAGAAGGATACAATAGCAGTATATTTATTTTTAAAAGTCTTTAGTAGTGCCTCATGATTATTATTGGCTAATTCTAAGTGACTCTTCTTTCAGCATAGAGAACATTCCTTACTTTTTCAGAAATTTCAGAAACTCACACCATTCACTGTCAAGGTAAGCTAATGCAAACCGTATGGATTTCTGACCTAAAGCTAGGTGGCAAGAATGATAGTTTCAAGGGCTTCATTCACATGCCCTTATATAATGACAGCATGATATGAACCACTCATCTCTTCACTTGCAACTAAATAAAGTGGTAAAATATGGTGATTCTAATGATAGTATGTTTATATAGAGTACATTTCTCAAATTCCAGTGCAATTTAAACTTTTTCAAAAAATCTGAACATGTCACAATTTATATAATGAATTAATGTGCATTTAAAAAATGGTGCCAAATTAGGACTTCAAAAGTAATTTAATGAGCAAGGCTCTGCCAAATCTTTTGAGAAAATTTTGTGTCATCACGAATTTGCTTTATAAGTAACGTAGTATCCATGGATGCTTATTTAGAGGCAACAGCTATTGTCAAGCTAAAGTTATTTACAAAACAATAATGGGACATAAATTCTTGTTATAGAGATCCTATTCACTTTTTTTTCCATTTTTCCACTGCTTTGATTTTATGCTAATATAATGCCATTGATTCTTTTAGGGTCAAAAGGATGTAAAACTGTAGTAACTTCTTGTTGGAGGGAGATTGAAAAGGAATTGATTGAACAGGTCAGTCTACTACTGGAATAAAACTCCTAAATGTAAAAGTGACAGCTTTGTTTGCTGTAGTCCAAAGTCCCTCTGGGGATTCAGGCCTGGAGCCGTCAGCTCATCAAGCCAAGGATGACTTCTTACTTTGTCAGTAGCACCAGGAACACGGTGGGCCACTAATCCTGTCTGTAGATTTTTTTAATATCTGTAGAGCCATGAAAGAGCTAGAAGAAACTTAGGACCTTAGGACTGACACACTTTCTGGCTCCCTTACTGGCTTCAGCTCAGGAGGAGCCTGGTAATAGCATTTCCATGCTTGTACGCAGTCCTTACAAAGCCCTTTTAGTACGTATGCAGGAAGCGTCTCATGGACCTTTATTGCAACAATGAGCCTTCTAGGAATGTCTTCTAAGGTTTCTGAGATAACTGTTGGAGAACTGAACATTATCACCTTAAAATCTTCTCAATACATTCAGGCAGTGAAAGGATGCTTAGAAATCCTGCACATGAGCAAAGCATTCCTGTGAAGACCTTGGATAAAATTTACATGAAAATTGTATGACTGTAACAAGTAGGGTAAAATTGCAGATAACTTGGGGGGAAAAAAAAAAAAAAAGTAGGCAGGGAAAGATGCAATTTTTGAGTAGGTTTTTTCATATAATTGAGTCTGTGTTAGTGCCACAAATATAGGAAGTCAGTGGGTGTCTGATTATCATCTCCTGAAGACAGAAAATTTGCTATTGTAAGTTGTTTTTTTGGTTTTTGGTTTTTGGTTGTTTTTTTTTTTAATATATCAGATGAATTTTTGAATGACTGAGTGTATATATAGCAGCTTTGTCTGCCTTTTCTTTCATTTCCCTCCACCTGGCTTTCTCATACAAAAACTTCCCCTTCATGTGCCATTGGCAGCTTGGAATATGCACAATGTATTTTGTCTTCAGCTTAAATTCAATATGTGTTTCTTAACTACTTGGCGAGGGGAATCCCTTTGTAATGGTTTCTAAATAAATTCAGTAACAATTAAAACTATTAGAGGAAGTTAAATCAAAATAATTAGGATATTAAAATACTTTGTGCATTTCCAATCACTGGCTTATTGCAATTCTGGATATTTTCCAAAGAACAATAACAGAATGAATACATTAGAATGTTTCCTTCCCCTTAATATGAAACCACTTGCTCATGAAAAGATGACTGATAACTTGCATTAAATACAAAACCAGACTGATTTGCAGACATGCTTGAGGAGGGGCTGGAAGGGAAGGAGGATAAATGTCACATTAACAAAACATTACACAGATGCACATTCACGCACACGAAGTGTATTAACCAAATAAAAAAGAAAACAAAAAACTTTCATAGCACCTCTACTCATTAGAAAAATATACTAACCTTATGCAATGTAATTGCTAAATACAACTTGGCATGGAGAAAGAGAGATATTTGGAGATTCTGATTACAAGTGCTCTGATCCAGTTCAGAAAAAAAAACTAGAGTAGGGTACAGAGGGAGATAAATGTAAGCTGATTTCAATGTTAGCTAAGTTATTGGCTCTGTCTTGTTTCTGATCCCCCTACCATCCTTCTTCACAAAACGAAGAATTACATCTTCCAAACTGTGTAGCCTACTGGGACTAGGGCGCATGAATAAGCTTGCATTGTGCGAGTCCTTGGTCTGCTGGAGCTGCCATGCTCTTTTGTCTGCCAGCGCCACAGAAAGTGTCTGTCTTTAATAGCTGCCACCTTTAGTCTTAAGGCAGACTCAAGTTTCCAGCCTTGTACTTTGTTTTGAGCCCTGGTGTAGTGTCCAGGGTGGCAAGTGTTCCTCGTGGACACATATGCATCCATGGGTAGGCCATAATGAGAGAGCAGAGCTGTGGTCAAAGCCCAGTCTTGGGCAAAATCCAGGAGGCTGAGCATTATCACTTGAAAGGATCTTTCTGTGTTTCTGTGACTCGTCAACACCTTTCTCGGTTGTACTTATTTTGTTCTGCTTAAGCCTAGAATGGGAATGTAATTTACCATATCCTCCTATTAGCTTTCTTCTTTCTTTTCCTCTCCCTGGAAGAAAATAATTGCCGTACTGGACCAGATTAAATGCCTGTCTGTCTCAGGTGTTGTCCATTTACAGATTCTTAGGGAAGAATACAAGAAACACTTAAACACTGTTCACCTAAATGTATTTAGAGTCACCTCTCAGGCCATCAGGCATTCACAAAGTTACAGAATCACTCGATGCATACAATGTATGTCCTACATAGGAGTCTAGTGCCTGCTGCAGAGGTCCTTGCACCTTAACCTTCTAAGGAAATTAATCTATATGTTACCAACGTAACCCAGCAGAGACAGAAGGGGAATGAAGAGTGCTAGACATAGCTACAGCCTACATAAATGGGGAAGAGAAGAATTCCGCTGTAGTGAATTTGAAACAAGGATAAGTGTTCTTAAATCAAGTGAACATGGTGTTGCCAACAAAAGTCTCCAGTGAAAAAATGTCTGTTACAGTATAAATATGAGAATTCTGAGTAGAGATCAAGTTGCTGTTTCCTCAGCATTTGATAATGCTGCAGTCGTTCCAAGATTATTATGTCCAGGTCTGGTGTGCACAATTCAGGAAGGATGTTGCCAATTGTTCTGAAAAAAGGAATGAACAAAGTACTGAAAAACATGCCAAAAAGACAAATATATAAAGAATTCAATCTATTAGTATATAAAAGAGATGGAGTAGTGTCATTCCATTTCATACAGATTTCAGTGGGGAGGACAAGTTTACCATTGAAACTCAAGCTGATAAAGCTACAGTATACCCAGGGATTAGAATCCAAAGTTGAACAAGCAATCTGTGTGATAAGATACACATTTTTTAGTAGGAAGGATGTTAGTCATTAGAATAATGCTACAAGAGCATTCACAATATCACTGGGTAATTTTAGATTACCATCAAATGCTTATAGATTTTGCTTGATTTTGGTTTCTTTCCTAAAACTATTCTTTAAAAAAAAGCTTAAGCAGAATGTAGTTCAAGCATGTTGGAATACCCACATTATACAAGTAATCCCTTAGAAGTTCACTTAAGGTTCCTTCTGGATTTTATAATGTAGAAGCTGTTGCCTCCTGAAATACCTAAGGATGTTCAGCTGCAACTAGCAGAGCTCAGCTCTATCTCTGCAAATATATATCAGTGCCAAGGCAAAGCAAAACCGTACCTGATGCAGTGGACCATTTATATTTGAAAGTAAATCCCTCGGTTTTTAATTTATATGTTCTAAAATCCCTGTTTAAAAATGTGTTTCCTTTCTGGTAAGTCATCACATAACTCCCTGCTAATCCCCATCATTTACACTGAATATTAGCTTTATGGAGAATGGTACTAATTAATCCTGCATAACTATAATTTAGTGGCTAGGCTGCATAACAGCATGAGAATTAGCATGGCACTGGGCATCAGGTTATCAGATTCATTTTCTGGGTAAGTCTTATTATGTTCTACAGGATGGGTACAGCACACAACGAGTTTAATTACACAGCCTTTCAATCGGCTTTCTTGTAAGCCAGAAAGCTCTCTTCTACACTTTCACTTTACAGAAAGCAGTGCTTTCTCTGAATCTCTGAAGCCACTCTTACATTGGACTTGACCAGCTAATTGCTCTACCTGGACACTAATTAGTAAGAGTAGCTAAGGACTAATGACCTTTTCTGCCAGGTCGTATCACAAGATGACACTGGAGTCTATAAACATTCCCCTAAACTGGAAATGACTGGTAGTAAAATTTATGATTAACAGCAAACAGCCCACTTTCTGAATGAAATATAAATTAACTTAAAAAAATAAAAACAATATTACATTGATTAATAGTATAAATAAACAAGTAAATAAATATAGTCTCCACTTCATTATGAAGTGTGATGTTGGTCAGGCAACATTCTCTCCAAAGGAGCATTACACCTTAGACATTGTCCATTAAAAGACCTGGGTTCTATTGCCAATTCTGGCAGTGACCTGCCTCAGTGATTCACTCCAACCCTCTCTGTCTGATCCTCCTACTGCTCTTTTTTACTTTTTTCAACATTGATAGTAAAGTAGTTTTGTTCCATATCCTGACACTAACACCCTCAGCAGAGACCCATCCCATGAAGGGGACTCTCAGGTGGTTTCTGTGCTGTCAGTGGATACAGAGTATTTTGAGGGGGGTACCTCAGATCTACAGCAGAATGAAGCATCTTTTGAAAGTTCCTCTCCAGGATATAGAGTAAGTAGGATCCTATTTTTGATGATTGGGTTAACTACTTCCAATTCTTTAAAGGATCCTGTCTTCCACATGCTTATTCCTCTTCTCTATCACCAAGTAAAAAGTGATAGCAGAG
Organism: Antrostomus carolinensis; assembly: GCF_000700745.2. Taxonomy (NCBI): domain Eukaryota; kingdom Metazoa; phylum Chordata; class Aves; order Caprimulgiformes; family Caprimulgidae; genus Antrostomus; species Antrostomus carolinensis. Next base: position 2,732 of record NW_010298820.1, on the reverse strand, counting down.
TATGGGAGACTTTTAGACTTTCTTACTGCTAAAAATGTTTGGATTATAGAGACACATGACTATATTTCACCAAGAAAGGAAAAAAAACCAAACCCAATCAAGTGAAAGCATTTAGAAGCGAGGAAAGCAGCATGGGACTATAAAGAGATTGTTGGAGATTCTCCTTGTTTCATTATTTATATTTCCCCACAGTGGCAAAAAACCACATTCCTATATTCCATAAAAAATATAATGCACTTAATTGATCTAAGTAATTTCAAGGCTGCTGAATAGCAGAAGCCTCCAGAGTGGAATATTCTGACTTAATGATCACATTAAATTGCTCGAAGTGTTTTTAATGTCATTGTAATTTCTGAGTTTATTTAATAGTTGAGGGGGAGAGAGGGTAACATTAACAGTCATCTGTGTGACTTGCATGACCGTATATAACAAATGAGACATGTGTATGCCACAAAAGCCATCATTTTAAAATGGCTGCAGTAAAACTGGAGTTATACTGAGCATTTGCTTTAGGCCATGACACGGTTTAATGAGGATGATATTGCATTAGGATTCAGGACACCTCAGCTTTCTTTCCAAGTGTTTGACCTTTTAAAGAGTCAGATCACTTCTTGATTACACTTGTTCCTTCATCTTTCTTTCTCAGCCTCATCCATTCAGTTCATAAAAACTTCAGCCAAGAGCTGTCCAGCTCAGGTGTTCACCACAGTATATTTGTAATCCACATTACACCTGCAGAGAATATGGTAAAGATACTTCTGTATTTATTTTTTATTTAGTATGTTACAAGTAGCTGTCTTTCATCCCTAATCATCAAAACCTTGGTTAATTTCAGACTTCTTTTTTTTTTTTTTTTTTCCTCACTGGCCTAAGTCCAGACTCATTCACAGATGAGGGTCAACACATTCACAGGCCAAAAATGCAAAGTCATTATGGGCCTATTTTGAAGCACAAGTGGGTATTATGTATGTAATCTGCATCGATGGTTTTTTTCAGTGCAAGTGGCCTCACTGATTTCAAAACAGTGGTAGATGGAGTAGCAGCATGTGTTGCTCTGTTGGATAGCTTTTTCTCCCCAGCCTGGTGTTTGCTTGCTGTTGAAGTCTTTTCCCCAATTTCTACCAACACTGTTCAGAATTATTTTGCAATATTAAAACAAGAATTAAAATTTTATAGCTAATTCCATATTCTTCTCTACTCCTTCTACCCTCTGCTCTGTTTGAAGTTATTTTAATCTCCTCTCAACCTTTCAATTTTTTTCCTATTGGATTTGTCTAATTTGCCTCATTTCTAAGTCATGATGATATCCTCAAGACACCAATTCATAACTTCCTCATGTTGGAATTGTTCATTAAAATCTAATTTTTACCATCTAATTCTGGCTTTTTAGCTAATGAAATCAGAGTAATTATAAATATCCATCTTGCAACATTGCATACTGACATTTGAATATAAAGACTTGTAATGGAAGAAAAGCACTACTGGAGAACTTATTTTCTTTCCCCTAGTTGCAAAGGAAATAATCTCAGTCATAAATATATAGATTAAAACACTCTAAGTTCATTTCAATATTAACTTTATACTGCCATTAAGGTTTGCCTGAATGTGAACCATAAGGGACCATAACTAATGTCAACATCCTCACATGAGGTATGTTTGGTTTGCTCAGATCCATTATTTAACAAAGAGAACTGAAATGCTCAGAAAGGTACAGCTCGTGCTGTATTTGATCTAGAGTTCATCAAGAGCTTTAACATCTTCCAAAAATATTAGAATATATTGAAGGAAATAATAACTCAGGAGAACTTTTAGCACTTTTTTCTAGTCTTATTTTAGTTGATGACTTTAGACTGGATTAATGGTTGAATTTTATGGGATCACATCATATTAAGACTCCCTGTGACACCAGATAGCTACGCCATAATCTTATAAGGTTATAAGAAGAATTTATTTACATTTTTTTATTTGTTGGCAACACTCACTAGAAGTTATAGACCCCCATGGATATTAATATACCAGTTCAACAGACCGAAAAATGTATGGATAGGCAAAAGACAATCACACTTGTAATAGGTTAATAAATTATCACCATAGGATGGGGATCTGATCCTGTGTATAATTCTGCAGTTACAGACCCTTTGAAATAGTGTAGTTGGGAGAGCTGGATGTCAGTTCTGCAGATATACCACTTTAAAAAAGACTTCAGAAAACCATAAGTAAGGTATTGCAAGGATAATCAAGTAGGTACATTGCTATCAAAATAAACCCCAAAAAACCCACAACTATTTGTTGAATCCAAAATAATTTACCTAGTGGCATCCATTTTTTTATAAACTGCCTGTAGATCCCTGCCCAGTTTCTTGCCAAACTGCTTTGTGAACTGTGGGGATGCTCACTTATTGTTTGTGCTCCAGTGAGGCAGCCAAACTTCAGATTCCTTACAAGTGGGCCCTGTGGGCTTCCAGATCCTGCATCACAGAGCCAAGAGTCTGGATGAACTGAAAGCCCCAGCCTGAGGCAAAATTCCTGTCCTGACTATAATCTATTATCTTAGAAGCAAGAAGGTTTTAACTCTGCTACAACAGGGAATTAACTTAAAGATGATGATAAGTGGAGAAGTTTAACTGATTTTGGGGAATCTAAGAGCTTAGACTCTTAGATTTTTCCTTTTTCTGATTTTTCAACATTATACAGTCTTTGTTATGCTTTTTTTCTTTTTTTTCTTTTTTTTT